>NC_060172.1:2336982-2342964 GCF_021292245.1 Micropterus dolomieu | reverse complement strand
AGACTGAACGACCATCGTTGGTATCTTCACCCGAGGCCGAGACTGAACGACCATCGTTGGTATCTTCACCTGAGGCCAAGACTGAACGACCATCGTTGGTATCTTCACCTGAGGCCAAGAGGTTACGTTTGTTGAGTTTCCTGGGAAGTGATGAAAGGACAGCATTGTAAGTGGTGGCGTAGACCCCCTCCCCTGTTCAATGACGGCTTCTCAACCCTGGTGTAGATGCTTCCTTGACACCTCTTTCAAACCATCCATCTTCTCTGTCTAAAATGTGCACCTGCTGGTCCTCAAACGAGTGTCCTCTGTCCTTCAGATGTAAGTAGACTGCAGAGTCTTGACCTGAGGAGTTGGCCCTTCTGTGTTGAGCCATGCGTTTGTGTCGTGGTTGTTTAGTCTCCCCAATATACAGGTCTGTGCATTCCTCACTGCATTGGACCGCATACACTAGATTGCTTTTCTTGTGTTTGGGTGTGCGGTCTTTGGGGTGGACCAGCATCTGTCTTAGTGTGTTCTTGGGTTCCAGTATCTTCAACCAAGTCCAGTTGCCCTTGATTTTAACCTTCGTTGGATAATGTATACATTATACAAGTTGAATGGAATTACTGAAATAAATCAACTTTTTGATGATATTCTAATTATATGACCAGCACCTGTATACGAATAAAACTTATTGAAGCGGCTGTCCACACTGTAAGAAGTACTTAATTAATTTACCGGAGTACTCACCAGACCTATTAAACCATCACTGTATAAACATATATCGAAACACATACAAGCATCTCATCACCGCAGGTTACACACAGCGTACAATATACATATATACTTTCTGTACAGAAATACACCAAATAGTGCAGTTTGTTCATTAAATTTATTGCGCTAGGTATAAAAGATCGCTTATAGATCTTTCTGTTTGCCAGAGGTGCGCTGTAACGTCGTCCTGACGGGAGTGTGTTTAATATTACCAATGATGCTCATGTAGAGCTGCACTGTGAAGGCTTTTGTTGCCAGCCTTTCACCTTCCCTGCTGTTTTCACTATCCTGGCCAGCTTGTGTTTGTGTTATAAGCGTTAAATGTCGGCACCGGACTGAGATATTAAACGCACTCTATTAGGCTGACATACACTTTCTCCAGGGTGTTCTGAATGACCCCAAAACCCCTTCTGTTTCCTACTTAAAAATAGTCTCTGCAGGCTTTTTTACAAATGGAACCACTGTTTTCGGTGAAACTGAATTTGTTATCCATATGTGGAGCCTACATATATGCTTCGTCAAATCTTCCGTAAAGCCGGTTAAGATCATTCACAGAGGAGTCTGTCTGGGGTTCCCTGGACAAAACTGCTCCTCCACCTTATGTTTAAAATCCATTTTGGCTCTGAGCTCCTTTCTTTTGTTTTTAACACCTTCTGTCTCCCCTGCAACTCATATTCATTGTGAATTGTCCCCTATTAAATAGTAGGCTATTGTAGGATTTTAATATCCTACTGTTGCAATAAATTTATTGTGATTTGTCCCAATAAATACTTGCAAATGCGTTTTGAATATTTCTATATGCATATTTGCATGATACATCAAAAATCATTGATATTGATTAAATTTGTAATATTTTCTTTTTGAATTGTTGAAATTGTATTCACCACCACATGATTACACACTTTCTCTTTCTGATGACAAGATGTGCTTCAATTGTAAAACACAAACTTTTTAACAGAGAACATTGATTGACTGATTTAAACAAATTCTATCAAAAATGAGATTTCTGGGCCTCTAAGTGGTCTCGTAGCGAACGCTGTGTACCGTAACTGCAGACCGCTCCATCTGGAGACAGAAACCTGAGCAGTAATAATGTCGAAGAGGAACTGAGAAGGTGACGATCCTCCTAAACAGGTAAAAATTAGTGCGCCGCTTCTATGACACCGCATATCCATAACACGCCCCCGCTGCGACCAGTGGTTTCTGGGTGTCTCCCACCCCCCTGAAATAAATCCAAGGGGGAAACGCTGAGCTGTTTAGATAGAAGGCAGTCAGCGAGGGAAATAAGCTTGATGCAGATTTGCATTGTTGGCTAGAACATGAATTGTTGAAAAGTTGTAATTATTTTGTTTTTAGGCCTACATGTCTTTGAACCTAAAGATAAAATGTACAGGCTTTATTTTTAAGCTTTCTGAAACATGACTCTAGGAAGCATTTTCTCAATGTAGGCCTATGACAACTAAGATGGTATTTTTCATCTTTGTCTTATACTATGGGAATGATAAATGCTTAAATAAACATTAAGAACATAATGTTATCTTGAGCACGATACACACAGCAAACCTCATTTAACCATCGTAAAGAAGTTGAAGAGAAGTAAATGTTGAGAAAAGAAGTTTGAAATGTGGTGAGATTTCAAGCACTACAGTTTAATGTGTACAGCTGTTAACACTTTTTTAAAGATGCGTGAGATGCGGCCCACAGAGGCCGCTAACGCAGCGCCCTGAATTAGCCACGGCTTACATCCATAAACACATGAATTCAGTTTGCACGGAGAAAAATCTGTTTAGAAGCGGTTTGTATTGTTGTGGTGACACACTGCTGATTGTAATGATTATTATGTTTCTGTAACGATAAAAACCTGATTCTCAGCGAGCTCTAGTGAAACAGGAAGTGGATTTCAGTGTACCGATGGACAAACACTGATAAAGAGCCGATATATTACCAACCAACCAGGCGTCTGGAACTCTGACCTTTTGACCTCTGTGGTTATCACAGTAACCGATGTGTGTTCGGCGTTCCTGTAAGCTGTTATCAGGAAGTAAAAATGAGATGATGTCATCTTTTATGTTCAGCTGTATTTCCTGAGACTGAAGGTGGTGACATCATCGGGGAGGGGGCGGGGCTCAGCGTGTCCTGGTCAGTGTTGGGCAAGTTACTCATAATAAGTTGCTTTTTCCTTAGTAATCCTTAAAAAAGTAATTAAATTACTTATTACTGGTTATTGAAACTAAATCGTTACGTTACTGTTCACACGTCATGATTCAGTCTTCGCTCCTCTTTGTGTCTTTGTTTGGGGAAGTGACCTCTTTAAATGTGGCTCCTCTTCACCTCAATGAGAAGTGAATTCATTTTAATTCAGTTAGAAACTGCTGGACTTTAACAGCTCCTGTGTTTCAGCAGCTTTTCTGCTCATGTTCAAAACTTTCTGCAGAATCTCTCCCACAGATCTGTGAGCAGCTCCAGAGAAAATAACGTCATCATTTAATGAGAATTCAGAAAATGTTTTTAAGTCTACCTGATCTATACTCATTATTTCTCCGCTGGTAGTTTCCCCTTTCAGACCGTCTTGAAACTGAAACTAAGTGAAACTCTTGTGATCAGACAGAAATCTGACCTCAGATCCTCACAGTCCCAAACAGAGCGAGGCTGTTTTAAACTCTTAACAGCTACGTTACTGCTCAGTCTGGACTCACAACATGAGAGCGGGTTCACTTGATTACTATCGCAGCGTACGCAGGTGTCGCATCAGGTGGGCGGAGTTGATTCACTCCTCGAGTCGACGTGATCACTTATACATTTGTTTTTCCACCGCAGGAAAGGTGTGGCACGAGAGCGAGTGGAAACTGTAAATTGAGGCATCTTTTAACCTCACGAGAGATTGTTGCACGAGGTCTTGGCACACCCCTACTAAATAATTATTATATTAAATAATAGTCATTAATCTCCTTTTTGGAGTTGCAGTGATGTGTATACATTTGATATTGCACAAATCACACACCGATCAGCCATAACATTACGACCACCTGCTGATCGTAATGTAGGTCTCCCATAACGGCCTGGACTCCTCTGTGTTCTGACACCTTTCTGTCAGAAACATCAGCTTCTTCAGCAGCTCGTCTGTTGGATCGCGTGACTCCCCACGTGTGTCAATGAACCTTGACCCTGTCGCCAGTTCACAGCTTTTCCTTCCTTGGACCTTCTTCTTTCTTTTCTTTCTTTTTCAGTTCTTTTAATCTTTAACGATCATGAAGCGTGTGTGTGTGTGTGTGTGTGTGTGTGTGTGTGTGTGTGTATTTGTGTGTACGTGTACAACTGAACGAGCATCGAGCCGAGAACATGAATCACCCTCATGCTATCCCTTCTCCTTGGACCACCTCTGATTCGGAGATGTTCTGACTCAGTCCTCTACCCATCACAGTTTGGTCCTTTTCAAAGTCGCTCAAATCCTCACGCTGCCCATTTTTCCTTCTTCTAAAACATCAACTATGATGTCACGATGTTCACCTGCTGCCTGATAGATCCCACCCACTGACTGGTGACATGGTAACCAGATAATTAGTGTTATTCCCGTCACCTGTCAGTGGTCATAATGTTACGGCTTGTTGAATTGCAGTAACGTATGTAAATTTGTGCTCTTTGAGTTGAATGCTGTTCTTTAGTGGTGGTTACGTATATGTTGGTTATTAAACTTGTGCGACTCGAGCTCTTTTAGTTGCTCTTATACCCTAAATCACAGCTTTGATGCTCTCCGTTCAGTTTCTTGAGAATCGTTTTCAGCCTGAGCTCATTTCTCCCTGAGCGTGGCCTCACAGGTTCTTATTCTCTCACAGAGGAGCAGATATCACAGAAGCCTGCTGTTGTTATGGATACACAGCCCAAAATGGAGTCTGTCGACTCCCAGCTGAATAAAACATGGAGTCCTGGGAAAAGTAATCACACGTGGCAGCACTGTACATACAGGACCCGAGTGTGAACGCTGCTGTTATCTCTGCGCACACACACTCTGAGGCTGCTCATAAATCACCTCGGGGGGGCCCCTTTTGTGTGGAGGGCTTTTAATTTCAGCCTGGATGTGACATTTCCCTGCAGCTCCACAGGAAGGTTTTAATGATTTGTTAATGAGCTCTTTGTTCCTGTTTGAACTCTCTGAAGAAGAACTCGGCGTCCTGTACTGATGAGAGGTTCAACATGTCGAGGCATGAAGCCGCTGACGTTTGCAGACTCTGAGCTTTTAGATGGTGAGGATGAGTGAAATATATATAGACTAGTAAAGATAGATGCTGAAGGTCTTAAATTTCTGATTCTACTTACTGAATCTTGGTTCTGGTTCCTTCACCACAGATCTTCTTCCTCCTCGTCCTCCTCGTCCTCCTCGTCCCCTTCATGTCTCTAAAGTGAAATGAGTCTCTGTCCTAGAGCGGCGTCTCTGGGACTCGTCTCATCTGTAGCCATCATTGGTTTCCCTTCAGTATAAAAGGTGAACGTCAGCTCACCTGTGTTCTGTACCTGAGGCGTTGCTGCTGTTATCGTTAGCTGGATCTGGGAGAGCGCGACACGTTGAACACGTGAAGCGTTCCTGCAGATTCACGCCGCGTTGAAGGAAACGCTTTGTCATGTCTGAGCTGCTTCCTCCTTCGCACCAAACCTCCTTACTGCAGCTGCTGCAGTGTGATGTGTCGTTCTCTTTTTTTAGTAAAGCTAAACCGAACCGCCACGGTCCAGGACTGGAAACCAGAAAGACTCTCTTCTTCATGGTTTGTTGACGCATGAGGTGACGTTAGGTCGGCGTAGCAGCTGCTGGCAGATAAGAGACACTTTGATGGGCTGTAAAACGCTGACTGCAGTTCAGTCAAGAGCTGAGAGATGTAGGAAGTCAGGAACCGAGAAGCAGGATCCAAACGCACGGGTCTTAATGAATCCACAGTTCTGGGAAATTTGGTACCGGTTCTTGACATCTAACCCTAGTCTTAAACTGGAGCCGGTTGTTGATTGGTCAGAACTGTATTACTGTGTAGTTTTTACGTCTCCCTGCGACTCTGCTGCACTGAAACACGATCTGCTGGATTACGTATTACTGTTTGTTGTTCCTCTAAACTGGCTTTAAGTGTGTTCGCCATGAACGCAGATCTATAAAGGTGTTCTTGGCGCTGTGCAGGTCCTGATCAGAGCTTCTCTCTCTGAGTACATGTGAGGCTGATGATGATGATGTCTTTGTGTTTTGTTGCA
>NC_060172.1:2328183-2330188 GCF_021292245.1 Micropterus dolomieu | reverse complement strand
GGGGGGGGGGGGGGGGGGGGGGGGGGGGGGGGGGGGGGGGGGGGGGGGGTGCAGGAGGTGCAGGAGTTCTGTTCAGACTGAATTTAAACGCCAAGTGAAGCTGCAGGTCCAGACTCGCACATCGAAGGTCAACACGTGATTCTTCACATTAAACTAAACCCCAGATTAATGAATCACTTCCATCATGCAGGTCACTTAAATGCTTTACTGCGACACGTGGAGTCAAAGTAAGTTTAATAATAACATTTAGCAGGTTAGTCAGTTTAGACATTAAGAGACGTTTTAACAGGAGACACCGAAAGAATCCTCAATATGACTCTAAAAGCCCGTTACGCCAAAGATGGCGGTTATCCCGGCCCTCCTGTTAGAAAGCCCAGCCGAGGCGGGAAACTTGTAAGCCAATCAGGGTCTATTACGCATGCATCACTACTGTGTGTGTGTGTGTAGTAGAAGAAATTAGAAAAACACTTTTTAACCTTACTTTAGGGCTTTTCAGATTTTTTTTTTGAAAGTGAAGTTATGTCTCTCTGCCCCTTCATTCAGATGGGAGCCTGGTTACCAAGATGGCTGCCAAGTGGTGGGACCTGCCCTATTAAAGGACTTTTGATACACAATAGTGCCAAATGTTTTGGGACACCTGCCTTTACATGCACAAGAAGGTTAATGACATCCCATTCTTAATCCGTCGGGTTTAATATGGAGCTCCGAAGGCCACGCGACGTTTGGAGGTCTGTAGCTATTGACTCTGCAGAAAGTTGGCGACTTCTGCGCACTGACCTAGCAGTGGGAATCACCAGAGGCCCCACGATACGATATCATGATACGTTTGTCACAAAATGATTATTATAATATTATTGCGATTTTAAACATTTATTACCTTTTTACCAACTACAAATGGTGTCCCCAAAGGGGAAACTACTGTATTTTTCTAGTGGACTGAAAAAAGCAACTACTTTTATTATTATAGTACCAAAAAGTCAAATTCTCATGTACATTTATATAATAAAAGATCGGTACAATATTAACACGGAAAATATGGCGATACTATGCTGCATTGAATTTCCCCCACCCCTACTGGGACCCAGCTCTGTGATTTTATGTGACCTAACACTTCGTGGCTGAGTTTCTGCTGTTCACAATCGCTTCCGCTTTGTTATAACGCTACTAACGGGTGACCGTGAAATATTTACTTGTGAGGAAATTTCACGAATGGACACAGGTGGCAACCTATCACGGTGCCGCGCTTGAATTCACTTTCACATATGTTTGTAGAAGCAGTCTGCAGACTAGCTGCTTGAAGTGATTGAAGAACCTGAATTCAATGATTTGGAGGGGTGTCCTAAAACTTTTGGCAATACAGTGTAGTTTCTTTTACCTGAGTCTAATTCTTTTTGGAACCAGATGTGACCATATTTGCTTGGTGCATCTGTGCATAGGTGCATCTGTAATTCACATAAACTGTGATATTAGCTGGGATGCTAATTTTGGCTTAAAGGCTTAAAACGTACTTATAGGAAAAATGAACAACCAGCTCCTAATAAGCTTTTTAAACGGCGCTGATTAAATGTACAAGTCGCTTCTATCCTGATTGTAGGTGATCACTACAAGAGAGACTTGTAGCCCCGCCCTAAAGCCTCACCTGCTTCCTGGTCTCTGGTCCTCTAAATGGGACCATAATTTACTAAATGAACATCATGCTGTGTTGAAGAAGACTTGAAACTAGCCCCCTGCTGGCTGCTGGAGAGGACGCAGGTTTAAGGCGCCCCCTGCTGGCTGCTGGAGAAGACGCAGGTTTAAGGCGCCCCCTGCTGGCTGCTGGAGAAGACGCAGGTTTAAGGCGCCCCCTGCTGGCTGCTGGAGAAGACGCAGGTTTAAGGCGCCCCCTGCTGGCTGCTGGAGAAGACGCAGGTTTAAGGCGCCCCCTGCTGGCAGATAGAGAGGACGCAGGTTTAAGGCGCCCCCTGCTGGCTGCTGGAGAGGACGCAGGTTTAAGTCGCCCCCTGCT
>NC_060172.1:2320013-2328083 GCF_021292245.1 Micropterus dolomieu | reverse complement strand
CGCCCCCTGCTGGCAGATAGAGAGGACGCAGGTTTAAGGCGCCCCCTGCTGGCAGATAGAGAGGACGCAGGTTTAAGGCGCCCCCTGCTGGCAGATAGAGAGGACGCAGGTTTAAGGCGCCCCCTGCTGGCAGATAGAGAGGACGCAGGTTTAAGGCGCCCCCTGCTGGCAGATGGAGAGGACGCAGGTTTAAGGCGCCCCCTGCTGGCAGATAGAGAGGACGCAGGTTTAAGGCGCCCCCTGCTGGCTGCTGGAGAGGACGCAGGTTTAAGGCGCCCCCTGCTGGCTGCTGGAGAGGACGCAGGTTTAAGGAGCTTCTGCGTTGCTTCAGTTTTCAGACCCGGGGGGTCCCGCTGGGTTTTGATGCTGAACAGTTTGTGATTATTAGTATTATTCTGGTCTTGCACAAAAAAACCCCAACAACAATTAAACAATTTAAATTCAAACAGGATCAATATAATAACACAAGACAAACAAAGAACACAAGTGAAATTATTCCACATATGAAAAAAGGAGACGGTAGAAATGTAGAATGAAAATAAATAGAATTTGATTCAATAAAACTTTGAATAAATCAAACTAAAGGAGAATTCCTGATGTTTATCAATAACTAAACAACATTAATAAAATCCCAAGTCCCTTCCATGTGACTTTAAACTGCTGAAATAAATTAGTTTTATAGTTTCAGACAGACAGAATCACTTTTGTGTTCATTTAAATTCATCTTTTCAGCTGTTTTCTTCCTTTTCATGAGTGTGTTTTTGTATTTTTACCTTCTTAACCTCAACTAGTTTTTCCAACCTTTGAAAAACACCTAAATATTTGTTTCAGTCCTTCCAGGAAGTGTTGGCAGTCGTGTGACCTCAAGAATTTACCTAACTCCCACCAAATGTGACCAAATTATTTCCACAGAAAAATCTGAAGGCAGCGGTTTACATTTTAGGAAATCATTTTTAATGTTCCAGGGATTAATGACATAATATGATGATCTGTGGATTGTTAATGAAGTAAAGCTTCTCAGTCACCGCAGTGATGATAAGAAACAGCTTCCTGGAGGGACGGAGTGCCAATAAAGAGATTATTAACTGCTCTGCTCTTTCCTTCAGAACAAAGAAAACACTTCACCAAAAACAGCATCAACAGCCTGACGGACACGTCGCAATATCATGTGGAGGTGAGACCCGGAAACATCATAAAATAATATAACTGAGTTTTCTGTAGGAGATTCAGCAGCAGGCTTTGATTCTTCACCAGATCAATGAGCAAACAACTGTTTCCTTTTAAAGCACATTTTAGAAACCGAATTATTAGCTGATGATAACGATAAATGTGATTCAGTTAGAATTCATGAGGAACCACCGATCACAGAGCTCCCTGAGGTGTCATAAAGTTAGATCCTGATCCAGGTCGGGTTATAGAGATAAAATACAAAATGAAAGGTCAAAGAATTCATTAAATTATAATTTATTCATGGTTTGAAATGGTACAATGGTACAAGTTGAACATTTAAAGGTCCCATATTATGCTCACTTTCAGGTTCATGCTTTTATTTTGGTTTTCTCATCACTGCTTCAGCGACTCTTTTCACCCTCTGAAGCACAGACTGAATAAAAGAAGTGGACGTAGCCGCCGTGACGTCATCCGTTATTATATGGACTACCGTTTTGAAGCCTCGAGTTTGGCATGTTGGCCGCCACCATGTTAATTGTTTTTTTTTTTAAAACAGGCACCGGATGTGACCGGTGGAGCTAGCTAGCTTAGTTAGCAAGATGCATCTGTAATTCATATTAGCTGGGATGCTAATTTTGGGTAGCGGCAAACAGGCTTGAAACAAAATGTACATACAGGAAAAATTAACAGGAAATGAAGCTTTTTCAGCGCCGCTGGTTAAATGTACACAGAGCAGCGGATACGAGCCGCCTTTATCCTGACTGACAGGTCGTCATGGTAGCGACTTGTCAATCAACTTGTAGCCCCGCCCTAAAGCCTCCCCTGCTTCCTGGTCTCTGTTCCTCTAAATGGGACCATAATTTACTAAATGAACATCATGCTGTGTTGAAGAAGACTTGAAACTAGCGACTGAGACCATGAACTCATCAGGAAAGTAGAAACATTTTCTCAGAGACTTCTATACAATCACACTTCTTTCAGCAGCCGCTGGAGTCGCCCCCTGCTGGCTGCTGGAGAGGACGCAGGTTTAAGGAGCTTCAACACTGGGTTCACTTATGAGAGACGGAGGTAGCAGCTTGGTCTGAACACACTTAGATTCTGTCAAATTTAGGTTGAAAAGAGATGAAAAAGAAATAAAATGAATATTTTATTGTTCATCCTCTGGGTTTGGTTTTAAGAAAATAAGACTTTTCTTATAAAAATCTGACGACTCTGGAAATAAATAAACAAACTGTGTTTGGGAATAAACTGAGCAGCTGTTGGGGTGATTTAGTTGAAGTGAATTATCCTGTGTGATCTTCAGCACCTGACCTCGTTTGTGTTGGACCGTAAAGACGGGATGATCACGGTGGACGATGGAGTCCGGCGTCTTCGTCTCCTGGACGCTAAAGGAAAAGTCTGGACCCAGGAGATGTTGCTGCAGGTGGAGGAGAAAACTGTCAGCCTCATCGACGTTGAAACAAAGGTGAGAAACTCACTAGTGTTCGCAAAACACGACTTGGAGCTTCTCAGTCCAGAGTTTAACCTCGGGTTTGGAAATATATGAAATGTATATGTTTGCTAGTTTCTGGAAACGTTGTGAGTGGCGAGCTTTTTTCAGATTTCTCTCTTCCAGATGTTTTTAATTTGAACCCGTGTTTCTCAGAACGAGTTGGAGAACTTCCCCATCGGGACGATCCAGCACTGCCAGGCCGTGATGAACACCTGCGGCTACGACTCCATCTTGGCTCTGGTGTGTAAAGAGTCGGGTCAGAGCAAACCCGACCTCCACCTGTTCCAGTGTGACGACATCAAGGTAAACTGCCTGTGATTGGTCCTTTTTTAGTTCAGAGGCAGCAGATTCACTCGTCCTTCAGGGGTGAGAAACCAGTCAAAACTAAAGCTAACTATAGCAACAGTAGCAATTCTTCACACTGAAGTTACCACTTAACTCACTCAAAGACCCCTGGAACCTCCTCAAGGACTCCTGGAACCTTGCCAGCAACATTGGAAACACTGTCATGGACTTCTGCAATCTTCAGTGACCTCCAAACCTCCACGAGGACCATTAGGACCCCTCTTTAAAGACCTGTACATCCTCTTCAAGGACCTCTGGAACCATTTAAGTTCTATAATACCTTAATAAGAAGCACCAAAACTACCCCAAGGATGTGCATAATCTTTTTTGGGAACTCCTGAGCGCCTTAAATACCCCTAGTACTTCCTCAAGAACCCCTGCAAAGACTTAAAGGATGGTTGAACCTCCTGAATGACAGAAACTCATCAAGGACGTCTGTGACTTGCTCCAGGCTCCTTCCTCACATCAGGGAACTTCATCAGGGACTTCTGCAACCTCCTGACGGACCCTAGGTATTTTCTTATGAACCCACTATTACGTCCTCAAGAACGTGTCCAACCTGTTCAGTGACCTGCAAACCACCTTTTGGTACCCCCCCCAAAACATGTTAGATTTCAAGGATCTCTGGAGGCCCTCAAGGACCTTGGGGACGAGGACAAATACCTTCTAGACCAAAAGGGCCTTGTGCACTCAGGCATAATAGTTTGACCAATTACAACTTTTGAACATTGTGGAGGCTGTTTACATCAGCCGTATGAGAAGGACAGGTGTAAATGCACCCGAGACGCATTGAAGATGGGTCTGCAAAACCACCTCAGGAGGTGGTCAGGGACGCATTCTGACTGCATTAAACAAATGTGTAAATGCAGATGTGTTTTCAATTCACTACGTGGGCGTAAATACATACTACAGTCTTTCAAAACTAAAATCCAGCAGTCCGTGCAGTGTTGTGCATAAACGTGCTCAACTAGCACAGATCACTGAGCGTTCTCATGTTTTTGATGACTCGTCCACTCATAAACAACAGAAACAACAGAAAGGAGTCACATTATGAAGAAGGATTCCAGCAGAAAGGAGTCACATTATGAAGAAGGATTCCAGCAGAGCCGTTAAATCGGCGCCCCGCTGCAGAGGAAAACATGGCGTATAATCCACGGAGGGGAAGCGCATCACGGTTGAACGAGACGTTCAGAAAGTTTTTATACGGTCTGTAGTTACAGACTAAACGAGAGGAGGACGTGAAAGAATTTTGAAAGCTGTTTTTAAATAGAACAATATAATTTTAATGTAAATAGTAGTGGACCAAGAATGGAGCCCTGTGGCGCACCATGGCTGATTTAACCGAATAAATAAAGTCATTACAGAAGATTTATTCAACAGTCAGGACTTTTACAGACAGAGTTCATGTGTAAAAGTTTTTTTTAATGTGTTTTATTGTGTCTGTTTGTACAAACTGCATCACATGAATGTGTCTAATTTCCCTTCAGGCGAATCTGATCCACGCAGACATAGAAAGTGCCATGATCGATGCCAAAGGAGGCAAAGTGAAGAAGAGACCAGAGGCACTCAAGTAAGAACCAATCATCAAACACACGGGGCCTCCCCGAAAGTACTTGCTCCTCCCTCCCGCACCTACTTCCACTCAGTTTGAGCGTTCAGAGTTTGCTCCGTGACGGAGTGGAAGTGGGAGGGTCTGTTTTCGGGAAGGCCCACGGTGAGGGGTTGTATTGTCATGGTGACAGCTAATTGGCTGATCTGTCCGTCTGTCTGCAGGATGATCCTGAAGAGTGACGGTGTCATCCCACCTCCGCCCGCCGCTCCCGCCCCCGAACCACCGGCATCGTCCAATCAGGTGGACGTGAAGAGTCGAGTGGCCGCTTGGTCAGCGTGGACCAATGAGCAGCAAGACTGTGAGTGATGTCACATCGTAGGAGGAGTATGTGTTTTCAGATCCTGGAATCCGTAAACCAACAAGGATGTTAAACCTGGAACGCACCTCTCACCAAAGTTTTTATTAGTTATTCTGACCATTGATCATCTGAAGCGTCTTAATCTCTGACGTCATGCTTTTAGTCTAAACTTTGTTCAAACTCACAAAACTTTATTTAAACTTCTGGCAAAGATTTCTGTAAACAAGCATAAATTCAAACATGCTAAATGTTAACTTGTTGACATGCTAAATGTAGCCATGTTAACTCTAATGTTAGCATGCTATTGCTAGCGGTCAGCAAAAAGTTATCTTGGTGTGATAGAGTTGAGTCTGAGGTGTCCTTAAAGGCCACCGTACAGAAGATAAACCCTTTTGATTTAGAGACCAACATGACCTTTCCTCTGGAGCTAAAGAGCTAAATGTGGCTAATGTGGTTAGAGCTGCAGCAATCGATCAGTCGACTGACACAAAATTAATTGACAACTATTTTGATAATTGATTTCAGATCAAAACTACTAAACGACGAAGTGAAGACAAGCTGTCTGGCGTTGGTGTAAATTTAAAATATTTGGGTTTTTTTTCTGACTTCTTGTACACCAAACATTTAATCGAGGAAATAACTTACAGATTAATCAGTAATGAAAATAATCGTTATTGCCTTAAGTAATCTTTATCTATTATGTAATTCACTCAGCTTGATGGAAATCTTTAGTAGAACTGCAGATCTGATTATTTAATATTAACTTCATTGGTTATTGATTGGTTGGTATTCTGCCCTCAGGTGAGAAGCAGAGACACCTCTCAGAGGAGGACGGGCCGGTGGAGATGAGTGCAGCCAGGGTGGACCGAGACGTGGTGAGTCCAGTCTGTCAGAAATGAACTGTCCTTTTCAAACGCTTGAACTGATCTGAGAGCAGCTGGCGGAGCCTGTGTTTAAATCTGAGGTCACGGAGGTTCACGGGACAAAAGATCGAGGACTTAAGCTGATTGAAGAATGTAGTTTTATTTAAATATAATCACTTCGGCGCTTTGAGGGAAAATCTGGTTACGTAAAGGACAGAAAACTGACCTCAGGGCTGTTTAGTTTAGGTTTAATCATTAAAAGTCAGTGAGTCGATCCAAAGTGAAAGTCACGTTAAAGACAAACCTGAAGGTGAAACATTAAAACCTCTAAAAGCTGCTCTGAAACAAACTTTGTTTGCGCAGCAAATCCTGAACCACATCCTGGACGACATCGAGTTCTTCGTCACCAAACTGCAGAAGGCCGCTGAGGCCTTTAACGAGCTCTCCAAGAGGAAGAAGGTCAAGAAGGGCAAGAAGAAAGGTCCAGGAGGTGAGGAGGGACTTTGAATCCTGTCACATCTGAGTTTAGATTATTTTTTCAACTGACTTTACCACTCAGAGGTCCTGTAAAGAGAGTGAAGACTTAATGATGAAATCAACATGACTTTTTTCAGTTCCTCTGGTTTCTATCGAGGATAAATCAATAATCAAGACCTGTCTATAACTAACTATAAAAATAAAACCGATAATCAGAAAATGCCAAGTTGATTTGACTCCTGCTGCAGAGTGCAAGGCTGCAGTCGAGAAGAAAAATAAAAAGTCCTTTCCTAACCACCTTTCCTTGACCTCGATGGAAAACGTCACGAGGTCAAGGAAAGACATGAAGGAGGATCCATTAGGACTCATGAAAAGACAACCGCAGCGCTCAGAGAGTCCGACTGCAGCCACTCAAGGCTTTAAAAAAAACTTTATAACACATGGAAGAGAAGTACAGTGACAAACTTTCCTGTCCGACACAGAATCACGCCTCTCAGAGAGGATGTTTTCACCTTATGCACCTTTAACCAATGATTATAATTTTTATTGGTTATTTTTTATTCATTTGATGGGTAGAAAAACAAATGTTGGATTCAGCGAAACAACATTACTGTGTATAGTATTTTGTTATGATGATATTGTTAACTACAAATTCAATACGCTTGTTTTTCAAGATTCAAGATACAGAGAAGAAATTTATTTATTTTATTATTTTATTTATTTATGGTTTCGGATTTTCAGACTTTTTTTGGATTAATTAAAAAAGTCTATTACTAATTTTGATAAATTAAAGAAAAAATGTCCAAATTCTCTGATTCCAGCTTCTTAAATGTGAATATTTCTCTGTAACAGTAAGATCAGTAAGATTGAAGATCTTTGTGTTGGACAAAACAAGATGTCTGAGGACTTTGGGAAACGCTGATCAGCATTTTTCACCATTTTCTGACATTTTAAAGAGCAAACAATCACAGGTGTCCTGTACACTGGGGACATGTCCCACCACTCTTTGAAAGCATTTGTTAAAAATGTTCTGACGAACAGCAACAAGAAATGTTAAAAAACAAGTGAAAATGCTTTGAGAAAAGTTTATTTGCACAATAAGAAAACATGCAATGCAAATTAAATATAGAAGAAACAAATGTGCTTTGTCCAAAAAAAAGTAACAAGCTGCTGATGACTGCTTGATATTCTGTGACATATTGAATTGAATTGTTTTTCTTTTCACATAAATAGATATTTCCGCCATAAATTGGTGCAGGAAAAAATAAATAAATAAAAAAATAAATCAGTGAGGGGAAGAAGTAGGAGGTAACGAAATAGTGCAGTCAATTCTAAATAATCTGTTGCTGTCCTTCCTGTCTCTGTCCACCAGAGGGCGTCCTGACTCTGCGCTCCAAACCTCCCGGCGAGGACGAGTTTGTCGACTGCCTGCAGAAGTTCAAACACGCCTTCAACCAGCTGGTAGGAGCGTCTCCGTCATGTGACCTTATATTATTAATAAAATAAAAATGAAGCAGGTTAGTTCTGAACCCGTCTGACGGACTGTGTGACCCGCAGGGGAAACTGAAGGATCACATCCAGAACCCGAGCGCCGTGGATCTGCTTCACTTCCTCTTCACGCCGCTCAGGATGGTCAGACAACACTTTAATCCTCTGAACGACTTCATGTGTCACATTCTCAGGTTTTATCACACCGGAGGAAATAGTTTGTTTGGCAGCAGAACTTCAGACTTTAAAGGTTTTCACTTAATGAAAAGTAAAAACATGTTCGGAGGAAAACGAATCTAAAAAACCAAACATTGCATAAAAGGGT
>NC_060172.1:2317705-2319913 GCF_021292245.1 Micropterus dolomieu | reverse complement strand
CTGCTGCAGAGTGCAAGGCTGCAGTCGAGAAGAAAAATAAAAAGTCCTTTCCTAACCACCTTTCCTTGACCTCGATGGAAAACGTCACGAGGTCAAGGAAAGACATGAAGGAGGATCCATTAGGACTCATGAAAAGACAACCGCAGCGCTCAGAGAGTCCGACTGCAGCCACTCAAGGCTTTAAAAAAAACTTTATAACACATGGAAGAGAAGTACAGTGACAAACTTTCCTGTCCGACACAGAATCACGCCTCTCAGAGAGGATGTTTTCACCTTATGCACCTTTAACCAATGATTATAATTTTTATTGGTTATTTTTTATTCATTTGATGGGTAGAAAAACAAATGTTGGATTCAGCGAAACAACATTACTGTGTATAGTATTTTGTTATGATGATATTGTTAACTACAAATTCAATACGCTTGTTTTTCAAGATTCAAGATACAGAGAAGAAATTTATTTATTTTATTATTTTATTTATTTATGGTTTCGGATTTTCAGACTTTTTTTGGATTAATTAAAAAAGTCTATTACTAATTTTGATAAATTAAAGAAAAAATGTCCAAATTCTCTGATTCCAGCTTCTTAAATGTGAATATTTCTCTGTAACAGTAAGATCAGTAAGATTGAAGATCTTTGTGTTGGACAAAACAAGATGTCTGAGGACTTTGGGAAACGCTGATCAGCATTTTTCACCATTTTCTGACATTTTAAAGAGCAAACAATCACAGGTGTCCTGTACACTGGGGACATGTCCCACCACTCTTTGAAAGCATTTGTTAAAAATGTTCTGACGAACAGCAACAAGAAATGTTAAAAAACAAGTGAAAATGCTTTGAGAAAAGTTTATTTGCACAATAAGAAAACATGCAATGCAAATTAAATATAGAAGAAACAAATGTGCTTTGTCCAAAAAAAAGTAACAAGCTGCTGATGACTGCTTGATATTCTGTGACATATTGAATTGAATTGTTTTTCTTTTCACATAAATAGATATTTCCGCCATAAATTGGTGCAGGAAAAAATAAATAAATAAAAAAATAAATCAGTGAGGGGAAGAAGTAGGAGGTAACGAAATAGTGCAGTCAATTCTAAATAATCTGTTGCTGTCCTTCCTGTCTCTGTCCACCAGAGGGCGTCCTGACTCTGCGCTCCAAACCTCCCGGCGAGGACGAGTTTGTCGACTGCCTGCAGAAGTTCAAACACGCCTTCAACCAGCTGGTAGGAGCGTCTCCGTCATGTGACCTTATATTATTAATAAAATAAAAATGAAGCAGGTTAGTTCTGAACCCGTCTGACGGACTGTGTGACCCGCAGGGGAAACTGAAGGATCACATCCAGAACCCGAGCGCCGTGGATCTGCTTCACTTCCTCTTCACGCCGCTCAGGATGGTCAGACAACACTTTAATCCTCTGAACGACTTCATGTGTCACATTCTCAGGTTTTATCACACCGGAGGAAATAGTTTGTTTGGCAGCAGAACTTCAGACTTTAAAGGTTTTCACTTAATGAAAAGTAAAAACATGTTCGGAGGAAAACGAATCTAAAAAACCAAACATTGCATAAAAGGGTCTCCATCTGTCCCTCACCTGTCCTCCTCCTTTCCTCCTCCTTTCCTCCATCTGTCCTCCTCCTGTCCCTCACCTGTCCTCCTCCTTTCCTCCTCCTGTCCATCATCTCTCCTCCTCCTTTCCTCCTCTCCTCCTCCTGTCCCTCACCTGTCCTCCTCCTGTCCATCATCTCTCCTCCTCCTGTCCCTCACCTGTCCTCCTCCTTTCCTCCTCCTTTCCTCCATCTGTCCTCCTCCTTTCCTCCTCCTGTCCCTCACCTGCCCTCCTCCTCCTGTCCCTCACCTGTCCTCCTCCTCTCCTCCTGTCCCTCACCTGTCCTCCTCCTCTCCTCCTCCTGTCCATCATCTCTCCTCCTCCTTTCCTCCTGTCCTCCTCCTGTCCCTCACCTTTCCTCCTGCCCTCCTCCTCCTCTCCTCCTCCTGTCCATCATCTCTCCTCCTCCTTTCCTCCTCTCCTCCTCCTGTCTCTCCTCCTGTCCCTCACCTGCCCTCCTCCTCTCCTCCTCCTGTCCCTCACCTGTCCTCCTCCTCTCCTCCTCCTGTCCATCATCTCTCCTCTTCCTTTCCTCCTCCTGTCCTCCTCCTGTCCCTCCTCCTGTCCCTCACCTCTCCTCCTCCTGTCCCTCCTCCTGTCCC
>NC_060172.1:2317225-2317605 GCF_021292245.1 Micropterus dolomieu | reverse complement strand
CTTGACTTTGATCTAAGACAAAAACCTGAATTCTAAGATTATAGTCACAATTCTCACAATTCTGACTTTGATATTAGAATTCTGACTTTGATCTCAGACTTCTGACTTTGATCTCAGACTTCTGACTTTGATCTCAGACTTCTGACTTTGATCTCAGACTTCTGACTTTGATCTTAGAATTCAGGTTTTTATCTCAGAATTGTGACTTTGATCTCAGAATTCTGAGATAAAAACCTGAATTCGTCAAAATTCTGAGATCAAAGTCAAAATTCTGTGATCAAAGTCAAAATTCTAAGATAAAAACCTGAATTCTAAGATTATAGTCACAATTCTCACAATTCTGACTTTGATATTAGAATTCTGACTTTGATATTAGAATT
>NC_060172.1:2316858-2317175 GCF_021292245.1 Micropterus dolomieu | reverse complement strand
CAGGTTTTTATTTCAGAATTCTCACTTTGATCTCACAATTGTGACTTTGATCTCAGAATTTTGACTGTAATCTTAGAATTCAGGTTTTAATCTCAGAATTTTGACTTTGATCTCAGAATCTTGACTTTGATCTCAGACAAAAACCTGAATTCTAAGATTATAGTCACAATTCTGACTTTGATATTAGAATTCTGACTTTGATCTCAGAATTCTGACTTTTCTCAGACTTCTGACTTTGATCTCAGACTTCTGACTTTGATCTCAGACTTCTGACTTTGATCTTAGAATTCAGGTTTTTATCTCAGAATTGTGACTTT
>NC_060172.1:2305467-2316808 GCF_021292245.1 Micropterus dolomieu | reverse complement strand
TCCTGTCCTCATCTCCTCCTCCTGTCCCTCACCTCTCCTCCTCCTGTCCCTCCTCCTGTCCCTCACCTTTCCTCCTCCTGTCCCTCCTCCTGTCCCTCACCTTTCCTCCTCCTGTCCCTCCTCCTGTCCCTCATCCTGTCCTCATCTCCTCCTCCTGTCCTCCTCCTGTCCCTCACCTCTCCTCCTCCTGTCCTCATCTCCTCCTCCTGTCCCTCCTCCTGTCCCTCTCCTCCTCCTGTCCCTCCTCCTGTCCCTCACCGTCCCTCCTCCTGTCCCTCCTCCTGTCCCTCACCGTCCCTCCTCCTGTCCCTCCTCCTGTCCCTCACCTCTCCTCCTCCTTTTCCTCCTCCTGTCCTCCTCCTCTTGTCCTCCTCAGGTGATCCAGGCGTCCGGCAGTGTGGATCTGGCCCGGAGCGTCGTGGTTCCTCTGCTGACCAGTGAGGCCATCGACTTCCTGCACGCCTCGGGGTCGGCAGAGGAGAGACACCTGTGGGTCACGCTGGGAGACGGATGGACCAAAAGCAGGTGAGGCCCCGGCGGGGTCCGACACCGAGGCTTGAAATGATCCCATACTTTGGACAATCTCTGTCTTTGTCTCTTCTTCATCCCTCGCTATTTTCTCTCTTCCTCGTCTTTGCTATTCACGCTATCACAGAGGAAAGCCTTCCTACTATCATTAGTGTCAGCAGTTCAGTTATCAGTTGCCACATCATCGTCAGCTGGTGGACCGTCCATAATAAAAACATTGTGTAATAAATACATGATATTATACTGAGTATATTTTACCAAAAGGTTTCTTCTTCTCCTGGACGCCGTTTAAGATAAATGTTGTCGTGTTTAATATGTCCAGGTTGGAGTGGCCGAAGGATCATTACTTTCCTCCCTGTGTGCTGAGGTTTCGGGACTGCTGGGAGCCTCCGGCGCTCCCGTCGGTGACTCCGTCCAGAGAACAGGAGCTGACTCAGCTGGCCGAGACTCTCGCCAACGCTGAGATCCTGAGACAAGAGGAGCTGAAGCTCAGACTGGCCCAGGAGGTTAGTAAATATATCACAGGTTACGTCTTCCTAAATCACAGGAACGAGCCGTTTCATTTACTTCCTGTCTGTTTGTGCAGCATTCGGCGGTGCAGAAGTTCCCTCCTGCAGACGGGTACGCCTTCTCCAACACCTCCTACAAACGCATGCAGATCCTGGATCAGGACGCGGCCGTGGCTGCTTTTAAACAGGCCGTCAGCCGCCACGTAGACCGGTAACTCTGAGGTCACATGACGCCCTGGAGAACTGATCCCTGAGCTGCACTTTAAACTACGGAGGAGTAAATGTGACTTATTCATCAATAAATACATACATAAAGGCTGAAATAAAGAAATATAGCAGTTAAATAATCAGTAATTAAAGGTTTGTAATTATTTTCCTATGTTTATGCATTTATTTTATTTATTTTATTAACGCAGAAAAACAAATAGATTTGTTAAAATATAAAAACAATTAAATTACATTTCTGTACTTTGCATTTATTAATTTCATAAACAGAAAAACAAAGATTTGTTAAAATGTAGAAATAAATTGAATACATTTCTGTATTTTAGCATTTGATATCTATTTTATAAACACAGATAAACTAATAGATTAGTTAAAATATAGAAATACATTAAATACGATAATTTTGTATTTATGTATTGCATTTTGTATTTATTTCATAACACAGAAAAACAAAAATTTGAATTTGAATGTAAAAATAAATAAGTTAGGAGTTACTTTTTTATTTATGTATTTATTTTTTTGATTGATTCAAATATTATGAATATAATTTCAGTATTTATTCATATATTATTTAATTGATGAATAAGACATTTCAAACTTCTCTGAGTTCCTCTTTCTGACTTGGATGTGTGTGTTTTATTAATCTCTTTATTCTGGGTGATTTATTCTCGTGGTTCAATATGAAAATCTGAAGAAATTGATCTATACTGGACAAATTGATTTCCTTCAGATGTTTCTCCTTCCACTGATTGACCCTCTTTCTTCTCATTTAGTCTTTTTCACCTTTAATTAAATTTTTCTCTCAGTAACTTGATCTAAAGTTGGGACACTTCTCCATGGCGGTAATATCGTTAGCATAAAAAAAACAGCTAACCTTTGGTAGATCCATTCCACTTATTATTAAGTTATTGAGTTAATAGTTGCTTTGTTGTTGCTTTCATATGTGACAGTAGAGGATTTTTCAAAATTAAATAAAAATATTTGTACTATTAATGATGAATACTCATTCCAGTAGCTCCATAGATTTTATTTCTGTTAATATATATTGATGATATATTTCAGAAGTTTTGATGCAGACAGCAGAGGCCAACCAAAACTGTTTGCCAAATCTAAATATGACTTTGTGGGGAGAAACAACACGGAGCTGTCTGTCCTCAAAGACGAGGTCGTCGAGGTTTGTTTCTTATTTGTCTTTCTAAATATAAATAATTAAATTTCATGTATGGGTCTAAAATATCCATATATTTACAACAAGCTGTGCTACGAACTTAATACACTAAACTTTAGTGTATTAAAAAAAATCACGGATGTATAAATTTCCCAATTCAGCCGTTATATACATTCTGGTCAGGTGCCTGGTGTGTGGTTGTGGTGGAGAATACAAAAACCCCTTTATTTAATTTTATTTATTATTTATTTATTTATATACTTTATTTAGTTAAAATTTCAGTCAAATTTAGTAAAAGAAAAACGTGTACATGTTTGTAAGCATAGAATTAAAATGGTTTTGTTAAATAAGTTCATAAACTAAGGACTTCATGTGCTGATTAAACTAAGCAAAAATGCTGCAAACATAATTACACAACACTACAGAATACTTACGTTAACTTAAGTCCGAATGAAAATTTAAACCCTGATGCTCGTCTCTCAGGTTCTTGACGACAAGAAGCAGTGGTGGAAGGTTCGTAACGGTGGCGGGGCGTCCGGCTACGTGCCAAACAACATCCTGGAGATCACCAAAGCAGTGGACATCACCGGCAGAGGAGAGCCCATCTACAGCCACACCATACAGGTAGGAGAACCGAACATCACCGTGTTTACTTGACGTTTCATGACTTTCATTCCCTCATCTCCATTCATGTGTTTTATTTTCAACAATTAAAGCTTATGATGCCAAAGAAGGAGTTTGAGTTGTTCAAGGTAGGGCGAGCCGTGACGAATACCTTTAGTTTGCTGAGTTTCACAATTTTTTCTCCAATAATTTTTTCTACAAACTCCTGTGTGCTTTGTTGTGGACCTATTTAGTTATTTATTTATTTATTTATTTATTTTAAAGGAACAGTCTCACATTTTATTTAATACATTTTAATAAAAATTTTAATAGATTAGCTGGTTTATTGGTAAAAAAAATGGCTCCAACACTGCTAAAATTCCTGGTAAAACCACAATGTCTCCTTTTTTCAAAAGAAATTATGTTTCCACATCTTTTTAATTAATAATCATGCAAATCGGAGGACTTTGAGCTAGGCTAGCGGTTTCCCCTCTGCTTCCAGTGTGCTAAGCTAGGCTAAATGTGTCCTGGTATAATACAGGCTAGCTCATCAGTGAGCTACTAACACTTACCATAATGCTGGATGTTCAACATTTTTGGCATTACCATAACGCTAACTACTGTACCTAAAAACATAATGATAATGCTAGTTGGTCTGTAGCTACATTGGCTAGCAGTTTCCCTCTGCTCCCAGTGTTTGTGCTAAGCTAGGCTAAACATGTCCCTGATCTCAAATCTGTTTGTTGGTAAGATGGCTAGCAGGATTATTTTACTACATGTCAGACTGTTCCTTTGAAGAATTTTCTAGGCTACAATCAATATGTTTAGTTAATTAATAGATCCTCTCAGTTTAAGACGGTGTTGTCAATAATCTCAGTAGGTTTTGTAGATTTCCCTGCCGTGAGTTTGCTGCTGTGAAAAACACATTTTGTTTCAACATCTCATTACCACCATGTTTTGTTTCATTTCACGTTTCCAGCAATTACTGGGAGAGTTGAACGAGGTAAACAACAAACAGACAACACGACTTAAGACTTTGAGCTGCATACATTTCAGTTGTCAGAAGGTTTCGTGCCGTCTGTAAATATTAGGTTAGAGAAACATTTTAACTTAAGGTGAAAATACCAAAAGAAAATGTGTCTATCTAAAAACCTGCAGACTGTAAATCAGACGTTCAGTAAATCTGTATCTGTAAATAAAAGCTATCCTCTCTCAGAAGCAGACTACGAAGACGGACTACATCCCCAGTAAACCCGTAGCGACGCCAATGCCTCCGGCCCCCACGCCGCCCCCTCCCGCCGCCACCAGACTCCCCACGCCGCCGCTGCCTCCTCCAGCCGCCGAGCCCCACAAGCCGAACGCCAGCAGCACAATCAGCCGCCAGAACAGCACCACGTCCAGCGACAACGGCAGCATCGCCATGAGGGACCACACCAACCAGAGACCTGCACCCGTCAACCGTGAGTCCAACAGGACAGCGAAATGTTTTGCAGTCAGAAACTCTGGAGCTTTGAATGCTAAAGAGAACTTCTTATCAAGTCATTTGTCTGTAATTGACATTTAGTTTTCCATCATTTTAGCATTTAAAGCTTTGTATAAAAAGAAAAAGCCATCTACACAATAGTAGTCACAATATTTACAAAAAAAATAAGTCAAATATTTCTGTATCAAAGTTGTAATTTTTTGAGAATAAAGTTGTAATTTTTTGAGATTAAAGTTGTAATCCCATAAAACTTAAATTTCCAGGTGTGGAAACGCATTTTGACAGATAAATGCAGAAGCTTGATCTGTGTTTTTTTTTCTTTTTGTAGAAGTTTGATGTAAAAAAAAAAAAAAAAAACCTTGAAACCCACCATTCAATCATTCAATTCATCTTACATTTACATTTATTCATTTAGCTGGCGCTTTTATCCAAAGCGACTTACAATTGCTGTACATGTCAGAGGTCGCACGCCTCTGGAGCAACGAGGGGTTAAGTGCCTTGCTCAGGGACGCATTGGTGGATGGGTCACAGTGGGGGATTGAACCCAGGTCTCACACCAAAGGCATAGTCTTATCCACTGTACCATCACCCCCCGCCACAACATCTAATGCAAACAATGCAGACTAACTGGTATGATGAACAAGCAGGGACGAAAAAAGTCAAATTTATATTCATAATATTCATACTGGTTAAAATAAACAAGTAGCATATTACCCATCTTTGCTCAGCAAGAGTTTTGCCGGAAAGGAATTAAAGGCCCGTCCCAAATATAGGCTGAGGGAGTTCAGTGATTGAAGTAATTTAATTTTACGTTTTGTTTTTTGTTTTTTCAATGTACTGCGAGAAAATGGATTCTTTGAGAACAAAACGTTTTTGTTATTAGATTGGTTCGGTTAGTTTGAGAGATTGAACACTGTAAATAATATTAGAGCTTATTAAGTATTGCGACTCAAAATGTTAAAAAAAATTAAAACCAATTAAAAATCAGTACACTTCCGGTCTAATGTTTGTTTACAGTCTGTACCGTGTTGTGGTTTTCATTTGTCCTTGCCCCCCCTACGCAGGCAGGAAATCCAACATGGAGGAAGTTCAGGATGAGCTGATGCACAGACTGACGTTGGGTCGCAGCGCTCAGAAGAAGTTTCCGCCTCCTTCCCGCAGCGGCAGCCTGCCGTCGTTCAGCATCACTTACGAATCGTCACCTGACGAGGTCAAAGCCTGGTTAGAGGCCAAAGGCTTCAGCCCAGTGTGAGTCTCTTTATACAGTGTGTTAACTGTCAGCCGCAGGAACAACCCGCTCGTACTCACAAGTCTTCACGTATGGACGCATGGGCAAGACCTGTTGCCGTCAGTTTGTAACGCACTTAGGGAAACCCTGCAGTGTCAGTTTTTAACGGTAGATATTTAACAGAAAAGTCAGAGTAAGGAGGTGGTTGGGGTGGACGGATGGCCAGAATCTAGACTTTCAACCAGGAGGCCAGTGTTCTTTTCCCGTGTGAAGCCAAAAGTCAACATTGAATGTTTTTATTTAAGTTACCCAACTAAAATTACTTGACTTATGTAAGTTAAATCACTTAAGTAATGTTATTTCAAGCCAAACCTTGATTTGTTCCTAAACCTAACCAAATACTTTTGGTGCCTAAACAAAATTGTGACGTTTCATAACGTGCCATTTCATAATGGCAAAGTTAACAAGTACTTCTATTTTGAAAGTCAAACCGGATGTTGGATATATTTTGCTAACTTGACTAAATGTCATAAAATAATGCTAAAGGGTACCCAGGGCGTTACAAAAACGACGCCAAGGGTTCTTGACCAAGCGTCCATATGTGACGAGTGAGACAAGTGACAAGTGAGTGACAAGTGAGAATGTGTTGGCAGGAAATGTGAAACGCTGCTGACCGTGTGGAAGTCTGTTTACTGCCTGGTTGAAGCAGTTTAAAATACTGAAGTCTAAATTATAAGATACGAAGTAAAATTATGAAATCAATATGATGACTGTTGTCTAATTTTGAGAGACAGAGAGAAAGAAGTCAGAAGTAATATTGTTATTATTTGATACTGACAAGCAAACGAATACCTAATTGTGAAATTGAATAACTACTGAATATTTAACTTTAAAAAGAACCATCTGTCTGAATTTGTGTGTGGTTTTTGTGATTTCAAGTTGTGCAACGTCATAAACTTGATTTTATGAGTTTGAGTGTTTGAGGTGGTGTCAGACCTGACTGTGGGTGTTTGCTCTGTGCAGCACCATCACCAGCCTCGGCGTCCTGACCGGCGCTCAGCTGTTCTCTCTTAACAAGGAGGAGCTGAAGACGGTTTGTCCCGACGACGGAGCTCGAGTCTTCAGCCAGGTCACTGTTCAGAAGGCAGCGCTGGAGGTGGGTGTCAAAGGTCAAACATGATGTCACCGACAGGAAACAATCTACTGCTGACATCGCGTTTTTCTCTGCAACACATTTTCCTTTTTACGTTTGAGAAGGTGCTTTATTCTGAAAGAATTTTTTTTAGGGTACCACTGTCAAAAATACCACTGTCAACTCCCAAAAACAAACAATGACCTGATGTGTATAGTTACATTACAGTACAGACTATCGGCATCATGTCATGTCATAGTTAAGCAAACATTTTCTGGGCCATTTCAGAAAGAGTTGAGAGCTGGCTATTAGATATTGTTGGATGATGATGTTTTATGAATGTTGCCTCAGGTTACAGTCCTGCAGATCAAGGAGCTTCCAGGCAGCTGACTGGCTTATCAGACAAACACGAGCAGCAGCAAACAGGGACGAGCTCGTAGACACATTTTCAACAACGACAAGAAAAAAGCTTTTACCCATACTGACTTAAATGCTAATAATCAGTTTTCCACATAGTGTACGCGAAGCAATCCAAACATGTAACTACACGTTGTGGCGATACAGACTATACAAACTGTGATTGGTCATCTTGGTAGCATTGCATTTCCTCCTCCTCAGAATTCTGACTTTAATCTCTGAATTTCGACCTTAATCTCAGAATTTTGACATTCAACTCAGAATTCTGACTTTTTTTCTTAGAATTCTGACTTTTTTTCTTAGAATTCTGACTTTGATCTTAGAATTCTGACTTTGATCTTAGAATTCTGACTTTGATCTTAGAATTCTGACTTTGATCTCAGAATTCTGACTTTTCTCAGAATTCTGACTTTGATTTTAGAATTGTGACTTTGATCTCAGAATTATGTATGAATTTGATCTCAGAATTATGTATGAATTTGATCTCAGAATTATGTACTTTGATCTCAGAATTCTGAGATCCAAGTCAAAATTGTGAGAATTGTGACTATAATCTTAAAATTGTGACTTTGATCTTAGAATTCAGGTTTTGATCTCAGAATTCTGACTTTGATCTTAGAATTCAGGTTTTTATTTCAGAATTCTCACTTTGATCTCACAATTGTGACTTTGATCTCAGAATTCAGGTTTTTGTCTCACAATTGTGACTTTGATCTCAGAATTCTGACTGTAATCTTAGAATTCAGGTTTTAATCTCAGAATTTTGACTTTGATCTCAGAATCTTGACTTTGATCTAAGACAAAAACCTGAATTCTAAGATTATAGTCACAATTCTCACAATTCTGACTTTGATATTAGAATTCTGACTTTGATCTCAGAATTCTGACTTTTCTCAGACTTCTGACTTTGATCTTAGAATTCAGGTTTTTATCTCAGAATTGTGACTTTGATCTCAGAATTCTGAGATAAAAACCTGAATTCGTCAAAATTCTGAGATCAAAGTCAAAATTCTGTGATCAAAGTCAAAATTCTAAGATAAAAACCTGAATTCTAAGATTATAGTCACAATTCTCACAATTCTGACTTTGATATTAGAATTCTGACTTTGATATTAGAATTCTGACTTTGATATTAGAATTCTGACTTTGATATTAGAATTCTGACTTTGATATTAGAATTTTGACTTTGATCTTAGAATTTTGACTTTGATCTCAGAATTCTGACTTTTCTCAGAATTGTGACTTTGATCTTAGAATTGTGACTTTGATCTTAGAATTGTGACTTTGATCTCAGAATTATGTATGACTTTGATCTCAGAATTATGTATGACTTTGATCTTAGAATTCAGGTTTTTATCTCAGAATTCTGAGATCCAAGTCAAAATTGTGAGAATTGTGACTATAATCTTAAAATTGTGACTTTGATCTTAGAATTCAGGTTTTTATTTCAGAATTCTCACTTTGATCTCACAATTGTGACTTTGATCTCAGAATTTTGACTTTGATCTCAGAATTTTGACTTTGATCTCAGAATTCAGGTTTTTGTCTCAGAATTCTGTCTTTGATCTCACAATTGTGACTTTGATCTCAGAATTTTGACTGTAATCTTAGAATTCAGGTTTTAATCTCAGAATTTTGACTTTGATCTCAGAATCTTGACTTTGATCTCAGACAAAAACCTGAATTCTAAGATTATAGTCACAATTCTCACAATTCTGACTTTGATATTAGAATTCTGACTTTGATCTCAGAATTCTGACTTTTCTCAGAATTCTGACTTTGATCTCAGACTTCTGACTTTGATCTCAGACTTCTGACTTTGATCTCAGACTTCTGACTTTGATCTTAGAATTCAGGTTTTTATCTCAGAATTGTGACTTTGATCTCAGAATTCTGAGATAAAAACCTGAATTCGTCAAAATTCTGAGATCAAAGTCAAAATTCTGTGATCAAAGTCAAAATTCTAAGATAAAAACCTGAATTCTAAGATTATAGTCACAATTCTCACAATTCTGACTTTGATATTAGAATTCTGACTTTGATATTAGAATTCTGACTTTGATATTAGAATTTTGACTTTGATCTTAGAATTTTGACTTTGATCTTAGAATTTTGACTTTGATCTCAGAATTCTGACTTTGATCTCAGAATTCTGACTTTGATCTTAGAATTGTGTATGACTTTGATCTCAGAATTGTGTATGACTTTGATCTCAGAATTATGTATGACTTTGATCTCAGAATTATGTATGACTTTGATCTTAGAATTCAGGTTTTTATCTCAGAATTCTGAGATCCAAGTCACAATTCTGAGATCCAAGTCAAAATTGTGAGAATTATGACTATAATCTTAAAATTGTGACTTTGATCTTAGAATTTTGACTTTGATCTTAGAATTCAGGTTTTGATCTCAGAATTCTGACTTTGATCTTAGAATTCAGGTTTTTATTTCAGAATTCTCACTTTGATCTCACAATTGTGACTTTGATCTCAGAATTTTGACTTTGATCTCAGAATTCAGGTTTTTGTCTCAGAATTCTGTCTTTGATCTTAGACTTGTGACTTTGATCTCACAATTGTGACTGTAATCTTAGAATTCAGGTTTTAATCTCAGAATTTTGACTTTGATCTCAGAATCTTGACTTTGATCTAAGACAAAAACCTGAATTCTAAGATTATAGTCACAATTCTCACAATTCTGACTTTGATCTCAGAATTCTGACTTTGATCTCAGACTTCTGACTTTGATCTCAGACTTCTGACTTTGATCTCAGAATTGTGTATGACTTTGATCTCAGAATTGTGACTTAATAATTTTGAGATCAAAGTCAGAATTCTGAGAATTGTGACTATAACCTTTAGAATTCAGGTTTTTATCTTAGAATTGTGACTTTGATCTTAGAATTCAGGTTTTTATCTCAGAATCTGAGATCCAAGTCGCAATTTTGAGATCCAAGTCGTAATTCTGAGATCCAAGTCGTAATTCTGAGATCCAAGTCGTAATTCTGAGATCCAAGTCGTAATTCTGAGATCCAAGTCGTAATTCTGACTTGGATCTCAGACTTCTGACTTGGATCTCAGACTTCTGACTTGGATCTCAGACTTCTGACTTGGATCTCAGACTTCTGACTTAATAATTGTGAGATCAAAGTCAAAATTCTGACTTGGATCTCAGAATTGTGACTTGGATCTCAGACTTCTGACTTTGATCTCAGACTTCTGATCTCAGAATTATGTATGATTTTGATCTCAGAATTGTGACTTTGATCTCAGAATTGTGACTTTGATCTCAGAATTGTGACTTTGATCTTAGACTTCTGACTTTGATCTCACAATTGTGACTTTGATCTCACAATTGTGACTTTAATCTCACAATTGTGACTTTGATCTTAGACTTCTGACTTTGATCTTAGACTTCTGATCTCAGAATTATGACTATAATCTTAGAATTCAGGTTTTTATCTCAGAATTCTGACTTTGATCTCAGAATTGTGACTTAATAATTTTGAGATCAAAGTCAGAATTCTGAGAATTGTGACTATAACCTTTAGAATTCAGGTTTTTATCTTAGAATTGTGACTTTGATCTTAGAATTCAGGTTTTTATCTCAGAATCTGAGATCCAAGTCGCATCAAAGTCATCAAAGTCAGAATTCTGAGATAAAAACCTGAATTCTAAGATTATAGTCAAAATTCTCACAATTCTGACTTTGATATTAGAATTGTGACTTTGATATTAGAATTGTGACTTTGATCTCAGAATTGTGACTTTGATCTCAGAATTGTGACTTTGATCTCAGAATTATGACTTTGATCTTAGACTTCTGACTTTGATCTTAGACTTCTGATCTCAGAATTATGACTATAATCTTAGAATTCAGGTTTTTATCTCAGAATTGTGACTTTGATCTCAGAATTGTGACTTTGATCTCAGAATTGTGACTTTGATCTCAGAATTACGTATGACTTTGATCTCAGAATTATGTATGACTTTGATCTCAGAATTATGTATGACTTTGAGCTCAGTATTCTGACTTTGATCTCAGAATT
>NC_060172.1:2303005-2305447 GCF_021292245.1 Micropterus dolomieu | reverse complement strand
GAGATAAAAACCTGAATTCTAAGATTATAGTCAAAATTCTCACAATTCTGACTTTGATATTAGAATTGTGACTTTGATATTAGAATTGTGACTTTGATATTAGAATTGTGACTTTGATCTCAGAATTGTGACTTTGATCTCAGAATTGTGACTTTGATCTCAGAATTGTGACTTTGATCTCAGAATTATGACTTTGATCTTAGACTTCTGACTTTGATCTTAGACTTCTGATCTCAGAATTATGACTATAATCTTAGAATTCAGGTTTTATCTCAGAATTGTGACTTTGATCTCAGAATTGTGACTTTGATCTCAGAATTGTGACTTTAATCTCAGAATTACGTATGACTTTGATCTCAGAATTATGTATGACTTTGAGCTCAGAATTATGTATGACTTTGAGCTCAGACTTCTGACTTTGATCTTAGAATTCAGGTTTTTATCTCAGAATTGTGACTTTGATCTCAGAATTCTGAGATAAAAACCTGAATTCGTCAAAATTCTGAGATCAAAGTCAAAATTCTGTGATCAAAGTCAAAATTCTAAGATAAAAACCTGAATTCTAAGATTATAGTCACAATTCTCACAATTCTGACTTTGATATTAGAATTCTGACTTTGATATTAGAATTCTGACTTTGATATTAGAATTCTGACTTTGATATTAGAATTTTGACTTTGATCTTAGAATTTTGACTTTGATCTCAGAATTCTGACTTTTCTCAGAATTGTGACTTTGATCTTAGAATTGTGACTTTGATCTTAGAATTGTGACTTTGATCTCAGAATTATGTATGACTTTGATCTCAGAATTATGTATGACTTTGATCTTAGAATTCAGGTTTTGATCTCAGAATTCTGACTTTGATCTTAGAATTCAGGTTTTTATTTCAGAATTCTCACTTTGATCTCACAATTGTGACTTTGATCTCAGAATTTTGACTTTGATCTCAGAATTCAGGTTTTTATCTCAGAATTCTAAGATCCAAGTCACAATTCTGAGATCCAAGTCAAAATTGTGAGAATTGTGACTATAATCTTAAAATTGTGACTTTGATCTTAGAATTCAGGTTTTTATTTCAGAATTCTCACTTTGATCTCACAATTGTGACTTTGATCTCAGAATTTTGACTTTGATCTCAGAATTCAGGTTTTTATCTCAGAATTCTAAGATCCAAGTCACAATTCTGAGATCCAAGTCAAAATTGTGAGAATTGTGACTATAATCTTAAAATTGTGACTTTGATCTTAGAATTCAGGTTTTTATTTCAGAATTCTCACTTTGATCTCAGAATTCTGACTTTGATATTAGAATTCTGACTTTGATATTAGAATTCTGACTTTGATATTAGAATTCTGACTTTGATATTAGAATTCTGACTTTGATATTAGAATTTTGACTTTGATCTCAGAATTGTGACTTTGATCTTAGAATTGTGACTTTGATCTTAGAATTGTGACTTTGATCTCAGAATTATGTATGACTTTGATCTCAGAATTATGTATGACTTTGATCTCAGAATTATGTATGACTTTGATCTTAGAATTCAGGTTTTTATCTCAGAATTCTGAGATCCAAGTCACAATTCTGAGATCCAAGTCAAAATTGTGAGAATTGTGACTATAATCTTAAAATTGTGACTTTGATCTTAGAATTCAGGTTTTGATCTCAGAATTCTGACTTTGATCTTAGAATTGTGACTTTGATCTCAGAATTCAGGTTTTTATCTCAGAATTCTAAGATCCAAGTCACAATTCTGAGATCCAAGTCAAAATTGTGAGAATTGTGACTATAATCTTAAAATTGTGACTTTGATCTTAGAATTCAGGTTTTTATTTCAGAATTCTCACTTTGATCTCACAATTGTGACTTTGATCTCAGAATTTTGACTTTGATCTCAGAATTCAGGTTTTTGTCTCAGAATTCTGTCTTTGATCTCACAATTGTGACTTTGATCTCACAATTGTGACTTTGATCTCAGAATTTTGACTGTAATCTTAGAATTCAGGTTTTAATCTCAGAATTTTGACTTTGATCTCAGAATCTTGACTTTGATCTCAGACAAAAACCTGAATTCTAAGATTATAGTCACAATTCTCACAATTCTGACTTTGATATTAGAATTCTGACTTTGATCTCAGAATTCTGACTTTTCTCAGACTTCTGACTTTGATCTCAGACTTCTGACTTTGATCTCAGACTTCTGACTTTGATCTCAGACTTCTGACTTTGATCTTAGAATTCAGGTTTTTATCTCAGAATTGTGACTTTGATCTCAGAATTCTGAGATAAAAACCTGAATTCGTCAAAATTCTGAGATCAAAGTCAAAATTCTGTGATCAAAGTCAAAATTCTAAGATAAAAACCTGAATTCTAAGATTATAGTCACAATTCTCACAATTCTGACTTTGATATTAGAATTCTGACTTTGATATTAGAATT
>NC_060172.1:2299638-2302905 GCF_021292245.1 Micropterus dolomieu | reverse complement strand
GTCATCAAAGTCAGAATTCTGAGATAAAAACCTGAATTCTAAGATTATAGTCAAAATTCTCACAATTCTGACTTTGATATTAGAATTGTGACTTTGATCTCAGAATTGTGACTTTGATCTCAGAATTGTGACTTTGATCTCAGAATTGTGACTTTGATCTCAGAATTATGACTTTGATCTTAGACTTCTGACTTTGATCTTAGACTTCTGATCTCAGAATTATGACTATAATCTTAGAATTCAGGTTTTTATCTCAGAATTGTGACTTTGATCTCAGAATTGTGACTTTGATCTCAGAATTACGTATGACTTTGATCTCAGAATTATGTATGACTTTGATCTCAGAATTATGTATGACTTTGAGCTCAGTATTCTGACTTTGATCTCAGAATTTGTGACTTTGATCTCAGAATTGTGACTTTGATCTTAGAATTTTGACTTTGATCTTAGAATTTTGACTTTGATCTTAGACTTCTGACTTTGATCTTAGACTTCTGATCTCAGAATTATGACTATAATCTTAGAATTCAGGTTTTTATCTCAGAATTGTGACTTTGATCTCAGAATTGTGACTTTGATCTCAGAATTGTGACTTTGATCTCAGAATTCTGACTTTGATCTCAGAATTACGTATGACTTTGATCTCAGAATTACGTATGACTTTGATCTCAGAATTACGTATGACTTTGATCTCAGAATTATGTATGACTTTGATCTCAGAATTTTGACTAATCTTAAAATTGTGACTTTGATCTCAGAATTATGTATGACTTTGAGCTCAGAATTATGTATGACTTTGAGCTCAGTATTCTGACTTTGATCTCAGAATTTTGACTAATCTTAAAATTGTGACTTTGATCTCAGAATTGGGACTTTGATCTCAGAATTGTGACTTTGATCTTAGACTTCTGACTATGATCTTAGACTTCTGACTTTGATCTCACAATTGTGACTTTGATCTAAGAATTCTGACTTTGATCTTAGAATTTTGACTTTGATCTTAGAACTTCTGACTTTGATCTTAGACTTCTGATCTCAGAATTATGACTATAATCTTAGAATTCAGGTTTTTATCTCAGAATTGTGACTTTGATCTCAGAATTGTGACTTTGATCTCAGAATTGTGACTTTGATCTCAGAATTGTGACTTTGATCTCAGAATTATGTATGACTTTGATCTCAGACTCAGAATTGTGACTTTGATCTCAGAATTATGTATGACTTTGATCTCAGAATTATGTATGACTTTGATCTAACAATTGTGACTTTAATCTCACAATTGTGACTTTGATCTCACAATTGTGACTTTGATCTTAGACTTCTGACTTTGATCTTAGACTTCTGACTTTGATCTTAGACTTCTGATCTCAGAATTATGACTATAATCTTAGAATTCAGGTTTTTATCTCAGAATTGTTACTTTGATCTCAGAATTGTGACTTTGATCTCAGAATTATGTGTGACTTTGATCTCAGAATTGTGACTTTGATCTCAGAATTATGTGTGACTTTGATCTCAGAATTATGTGTGACTTTGATCTCAGAATTGTGACTTTGATCTTAGACTTCTGACTTTGATCTTAGACTTCTGACTTTGATCTAACAATTGTGACTTTAATCTCACAATTGTGACTTTGATCTCACAATTGTGACTTTGATCTCACAATTGTGACTTTGATCTTAGACTTCTGATCTCAGAATTATGACTATAATCTTAGAATTCAGGTTTGTATCTCAGAATTGTGACTTTGATCTCAGAATTATGTGTGACTTTGATCTCAGAATTGTGACTTTGATCTCAGAATTGTGACTTTGATCTCACAATTGTCACTTTGATCTCACAATTGTCACTTTGATCTCACAATTGTCACTTTGATCTCACAATTGTCACTTTGATCTCACAATTATGTATGACTTTGATCTCAGAATTATGTATGACTTTGATCTCAGAATTATGTATGACTTTGATCTCAGAATTATGTATGACTTTGATCTCAGAATTGTGACATTGATTTCAGAATTGTGACATTGATTTCAGAATTCAGGTTTTTATCTCAGAATTGTGACTTTGATCTCAGAATTCAGGTTTTTATCTCAGAATTGTGACTTTGATCTCAGAATTGTGACTTTGATCTCAGAATTGTGACTTTGATCTCAGAATTATGTATGACTTTGATCTCAGACTCAGAATTGTGACTTTGATCTCAGAATTACGTATGACTTTGATCTCAGAATTATGTATGACTTTGATCTCACAATTGTGACTTTGATCTCACAATTGTGACTTTGATCTCAGAATTCAGGTTTTTATCTCAGAATTGTGACTTTGATCTCAGAATTCAGGTTTTTATCTCAGAATTGTGACTTTGATCTCAGAATTGTGACTTTGATCTCAGAATTGTGACTTTGATCTCAGAATTGTGACTTTGATCTCAGAATTCTGACTTTTATCTCAGAATTGTGACTTTGATCTCAGAATTGTGACTTTGATCTCAGAATTATGTATGACTTTGATCTCACAATTGTGACTTTGATCTCAGAATTCAGGTTTTTATCTCAGAATTGTGACTTTGATCTCAGAATTGTGACTTTGATCTCAGAATTATGTATGACTGATCTCAGAATTCTGACTTTGATCTCAGAATTTTGACTTTGATCTCAGAATTTTGACTAATCTTAAAATTGTGACTTTGATCTCAGAATTTTGACTAATCTTAAAATTGTGACTTTGATCTCAGAATTCTGACTTTGATCTTAGACTTCTGACCTCAGAATTATGACTATAATCTTAGAATTCAGGTTTTTATCTCAGAATTGTGACTTTGATCTCAGAATTGTGACTTTGATCTCAGAATTGTGACTTTGATCTTAGACTTCTGACTTTGATCTTAGACTTCTGACCTCAGAATTATGACTATAATCTTAGAATTCAGGTTTTTATCTCAGAATTGTGACTTTGATCTCAGAATTGTGACTTTGATCTCAGAATTGTGACTTTGATCTTAGACTTCTGACTTTGATCTTAGACTTCTGACCTCAGAATTATGACTATAATCTTAGAATTCAGGTTTTTATCTCAGAATTGTGACTTTGATCTCAGAATTGTGACTTTGATCTCAGAATTGTGACTTTGATCTCAGAATTATGTATGACTTTGATCTCAGAATTTTGACTAATCTTAAAATTGTGACTTTGATATCAGAATTCTGACTTTTCTCAGAATTCTGACTTTTCTCAGAATTCTGACTTTTCTCAGAATTCTGACTTT
>NC_060172.1:2296357-2299618 GCF_021292245.1 Micropterus dolomieu | reverse complement strand
TATCTCAGAATTGTGACTTTGATCTCAGAATTATGTGTGACTTTGATCTCAGAATTGTGACTTTGATCTCAGAATTGTGACTTTGATCTCAGAATTCTGACTTTGATCTCACAATTGTCACTTTGATCTCACAATTGTCACTTTGATCTCACAATTGTGACTTTGATCTCAGAATTATGTATGACTTTGATCTCAGAATTATGTATGACTTTGATCTCAGAATTATGTATGACTTTGATCTCAGAATTATGTATGACTTTGATCTCAGAATTTTGACTTTGATCTTAGAATTTTGACTTTGATTTCAGAATTGTGACATTGATTTCAGAATTGTGACATTGATTTCAGAATTGTGACTTTGATCTCAGAATTCAGGTTTTTATCTCAGAATCGTGACTTTGATCTCAGAATTCAGGTTTTTATCTCAGAATTGTGACTTTGATCTCAGAATTATGTATGACTGATCTCAGAATTCTGACTTTGATCTCAGAATTTTGACTTTGATCTCAGAATTTTGACTAATCTTAAAATTGTGACTTTGATCTCAGAATTTTGACTAATCTTAAAATTGTGACTTTGATCTCAGAATTCTGACTTTGATCTTAGACTTCTGACTTTGATCTTAGACTTCTGACCTCAGAATTATGACTATAATCTTAGAATTCAGGTTTTTATCTCAGAATTGTGACTTTGATCTCAGAATTGTGACTTTGATCTCAGAATTGTGACTTTGATCTCAGAATTGTGACTTTGATCTCAGAATTATGTATGACTTTGATCTCAGAATTTTGACTAATCTTAAAATTGTGACTTTGATATCAGAATTCTGACTTTTCTCAGAATTCTGACTTTTCTCAGAATTCTGACTTTTCTCAGAATTCTGACTTTGATCTCAGAATTTTGACTAATCTTAAAATTGTGACTTTGATCTAAGAATTTTGACTTTGATCTCAGAATTTTGACTAATCTTAGAATTCAGGTTTTTATCTCAGAATTCAAAATCAAAATTCTGTGATCAAAGTCAAAATTCTAAGATAAAAACCTGAATTCTAAGATTATAGTCACAATTCTGAGATCAAAGTCACAATTGTTAGGAAAAACACAATTGTGAGATCAAACTCAGAATTCTAAGATAAAAACTTAAATTCTAAGATTAGTCACAATTCTCACAATTCTGACTTTGATATTAGAAGTCTGACTTTGATCTCAGAATTCTGACTTTGATCTCAGAATTGTGACTAATCTTAGAATTCAGGTTTTTATCTCAGAATTCTGACTTTGATCTCGGAATTCTGAGATAAAAACCTGAATTCTAAGTTTAGTCAAAATTCTGAGATCAAAGTCACAATTGTTAGGAAAAACACAATTGTGAGATCAAAGTCAGAATTCTAAGATAAATTCTAAGATTAGTCACAATTCTCACAATTCTGACTTTGATATTAGACTTCTGACTTTGATCTCAGACTTCTGACTTTGATCTCAGACTTCTGACTTTGATCTCAGACTTCTGACTTTGATCTCAGAATTGTGACTTTTTTTTATCTTTTTTTGACTTTAATTTCAGAACTAAAAATACACTTTCTATTATTCTCCTGTAAGCCACTGTATGAACAGGGATAGTAGACTTCTCAAATGATGACTGAGGCTACATGTTTCGTAATGTCCTCCTTAATTTACCATTAACTACGGTAAACAAATGAGTCATTTGAGGGCTGGTGTTCTTGTGTATTTCCGTTAACACGTCAGCTCGGCGGGTGATTATCTCAGGAATCTGTCGGCTGCCGTGTTTGTGTCTGGAAGCTGCAGGTCTATTGAGGGTCTTCTGTCTTTAAGCTTTCTATCCCCCAACTCTGGCAAGGTCTGGTGTGTGGTGTCTATTTCCACCTGCAGGTTTTCTTCTGACCCTCCTTTGATCTTCTGAATCTGTTACCACATTCATTAAGGTATTGTGTTCACTAACAGATGTTCACGGCTTTGTTCTGTTGGCCAGATTTCAAGTCACTTTTTTTTTAAGGCGATGTAAGACTCGTTGTTTTTGGTAATGAACAAGCAGATTTTCTCTGGCATAAAAGAGACAAAATTTCAGATCTCTAAATAGAGTGACAATCAGAAAATGTTTCCAGTAATAGAACGTGCATAAAGACCTGCTGCAGATCAAATCAGAGGTGTGAACTCAAGTCATGAATCTGATAACTTTACACTCAACTTGACAAACATCAGAAAAGACTTGCAAATGAACTTTTACTTTAGCTCCAGTTATTAATGACTTTACTTGGACTTTTCAGTTGGGATGTCTTGACATCCACTGGCGTGACACCAGACTTGTTGGTCTTGACTTGGGACTATCCAGTCTGGACATGGAACTTGCCTGTTTTGTCTTGACAAATTTCAAATCAGCACAGTCAAATCCCAAGTTAGGACTTGGAATTAGTCAATCTTAACTTAATAGTTGTTTTTACTAGGGACATGGGACAGACTCGTCTACATTTGGTACTTGATCTTGACTGGGGATTATCAAACTTTCCGGTCTTGATTCGGTCTGGGCTTGTAACTTGTCCACTTTGGAATTACCAGTCTTGACCTGGGACTTGTAAAACAAACCACCTCTGCATTAATATCTGATGGTCACATTTTTTATTTTTATCATAAATACGAATAAAGTTTCAGTTCCTGAATTTGGCCGTCAGAACGAAGCTCCACACGTTTCATGTGTAGCAGCATTTTAAGGTAGCGCCAGTATTTGTCATCCTGCTGTGGCTGTACAGTTAGTCTTCCTTAAACTCCCTGAATGAACCAGCTTCAGAACGTTCCACTTCCTGTTGCCCTTTGTCCCTCACCTGTGGCCCTCCGACCCCCCCATAAAGACCAGGATCTGGATCTTGTCTTGGCTGGAATGAGATCTTATGACCACCAACATGTGTTCTTTGTGCTAGCTTAGCTTTAGCAGTCAGCTAATTGTGCTAGTTGTTTCAACATGGCCACACCACGTAAAACATTTACTATTATAAAAGAGAAAGAAAAAGTTATTTAAAGAAAAAATTCATCTTTTTACAACCTGGTTCTTGTTTTAGTAGTTTTGATATGAACAGTTTACTTACATTTCATTCTTGACCTTTAGAAAATAGCAGTTTGCCAAATCACAACTGTTCATTCTTGGTCCAGTGTTGGTAAGTAGAAACTAGTAGTTTGTGTCATTGATAAGAGTCATGTTGAGATCTCTGATCAGCATTTAAAGCTCTAACAAAATCAGCTGGTTGCATT
>NC_060172.1:2247173-2296257 GCF_021292245.1 Micropterus dolomieu | reverse complement strand
GTGTTTGTGTCTGGAAGCTGCAGGTCTATTGAGGGTCTTCTGTCTTTAAGCTTTCTATCCCCCAACTCTGGCAAGGTCTGGTGTGTGGTGTCTATTTCCACCTGCAGGTTTTCTTCTGACCCTCCTTTGATCTTCTGAATCTGTTACCACATTCATTAAGGTATTGTGTTCACTAACAGATGTTCACGGCTTTGTTCTGTTGGCCAGATTTCAAGTCACTTTTTTTTTAAGGCGATGTAAGACTCGTTGTTTTTGGTAATGAACAAGCAGATTTTCTCTGGCATAAAAGAGACAAAATTTCAGATCTCTAAATAGAGTGACAATCAGAAAATGTTTCCAGTAATAGAACGTGCATAAAGACCTGCTGCAGATCAAATCAGAGGTGTGAACTCAAGTCATGAATCTGATAACTTTACACTCAACTTGACAAACATCAGAAAAGACTTGCAAATGAACTTTTACTTTAGCTCCAGTTATTAATGACTTTACTTGGACTTTTCAGTTGGGATGTCTTGACATCCACTGGCGTGACACCAGACTTGTTGGTCTTGACTTGGGACTATCCAGTCTGGACATGGAACTTGCCTGTTTTGTCTTGACAAATTTCAAATCAGCACAGTCAAATCCCAAGTTAGGACTTGGAATTAGTCAATCTTAACTTAATAGTTGTTTTTACTAGGGACATGGGACAGACTCGTCTACATTTGGTACTTGATCTTGACTGGGGATTATCAAACTTTCCGGTCTTGATTCGGTCTGGGCTTGTAACTTGTCCACTTTGGAATTACCAGTCTTGACCTGGGACTTGTAAAACAAACCACCTCTGCATTAATATCTGATGGTCACATTTTTTATTTTTATCATAAATACGAATAAAGTTTCAGTTCCTGAATTTGGCCGTCAGAACGAAGCTCCACACGTTTCATGTGTAGCAGCATTTTAAGGTAGCGCCAGTATTTGTCATCCTGCTGTGGCTGTACAGTTAGTCTTCCTTAAACTCCCTGAATGAACCAGCTTCAGAACGTTCCACTTCCTGTTGCCCTTTGTCCCTCACCTGTGGCCCTCCGACCCCCCCATAAAGACCAGGATCTGGATCTTGTCTTGGCTGGAATGAGATCTTATGACCACCAACATGTGTTCTTTGTGCTAGCTTAGCTTTAGCAGTCAGCTAATTGTGCTAGTTGTTTCAACATGGCCACACCACGTAAAACATTTACTATTATAAAAGAGAAAGAAAAAGTTATTTAAAGAAAAAATTCATCTTTTTACAACCTGGTTCTTGTTTTAGTAGTTTTGATATGAACAGTTTACTTACATTTCATTCTTGACCTTTAGAAAATAGCAGTTTGCCAAATCACAACTGTTCATTCTTGGTCCAGTGTTGGTAAGTAGAAACTAGTAGTTTGTGTCATTGATAAGAGTCATGTTGAGATCTCTGATCAGCATTTAAAGCTCTAACAAAATCAGCTGGTTGCATTAAAAAAAAAAAAAAGAAAAGAACAACTTAAAACTTAAAAACACTGAGCAACAGAGAAAAATTACAATTGCAAAGTACTAATCCAAGGAGGACAAAAGGTGACTTATTTGTCAATAAATACATACATAAATGATACAAAAAGTAATGCTTTCATTCAAAATATAAGGTATTAATGATTTAGTCATTTCGCTTAATTTCAGCATTTAGTAATTTCAAAATATGTATTTCTGCTTTTATTTAAGCATTTATTTTATTTATGTATTTTTTTAAAGAGTCATTTCTTGTCCTCCGTACTAATCCTACTTCAACTAAATTTTAAAACCATCCGTATTTCTTTGCTAATTTGTTTGTGTAAGTCGCATGAGTCCTGACTCAGCAGAGCAGTGCGGCCAATTTTAGAGGTACTTATGTTTCCCAGCATGCACCCTGATTCAACCAGCTGACTCATACTGTAGATTATTTTCATCCAAATGCTCTCTACAGCTCGCAGCGCCGTCACCAAAAGGCTTCCCGAGGTTTGTTCAGGCCACTGGCTGAGTTTACATGGAGTCCATATAACCGCAGCCAGCCTGTTAGACTCTGATTGACCAGAAGATTTTCTCGTCTAATTTGCTGATAAAATCTTCTGAGTGACGACGCAGAGACGCTCGCTCAGTAGATCATTGGCAAAGACGCTCAGTCGCTTCAGAGGCAGCAAGAAATGAAGATTTCCATTCTTGTATTTGCGCTTCACCGATTAACCAGCTGCTTTGTCTCTGCTTCTCTGCTCTGTTTCCTCCCTTTGTCCTTAACCCCCCTCGACTTTACCTCTTTTTCCTCGACTTCTTTCCTTCTGTCTTTTTTGTCTCTCTGCGTCTCCAGAAGAGTTCAGGCTCTGAGCTCCAGGAGATCATGAGGAGGCGGCAGGAGAAACTGGCAGCCAGCACCTGTGATTCAGGGGTGGAGTCTTTTGACGAAGGCAGCACCCACTGAGCTCCACGTTGCTTTCCCCCCTTCCTTCCTACTTTTACTTTCATTTTTTATTTTTTCAAACTGCAGCCTGCTGTTTTCTCGCAGGCGGCTGCCGACCACGCAGAGTTCGTGGAGATCATGCGGCGCAGGCAGGAACTCCTCAGCTCGTCTCCGTAGGAAAAGCGTAAAGAACGACCAACCCCACTGACTTTTGCAGCGTCCGAATTGTTCAAAACACAGAGGGAATATTCTGCCATGTTTGCCTGAAGTTCATGTGAACACTTTTGGGACTGTGGACGTAGTTTTCTTTTCTCAACCAGAAGAGTTTTGTTGGTGTTGAAAAATGTTGAGTCAGTAGCTCATTTTCCAAAGCAAAGCCTCTCAGTATTAATGTTACGGCTGGTAGGTTGTTGGCCCAGCTTGTGCCTCATGTATCAGGGCGTTGGAGTCAGAGAGTTGAGCATTGGCTTTTCTGAAAGACGCAACACTTGCTGCTGTTTCCCAAGGATTTCCAGAATCTTCAAAGACTCTTCGGTCCGATCTACAATGGAAAAAAGACTTCTAACCCGTTAGGTCAGATGAAAGAGCCAAAACTGACATATCGGGTGTTTAACCTTCATAATGTTATCATGAGAAAACAACATCCTCGTAATCTCAAGATAAAAACAGCTGATTTAAGGAGCCACCATTTTCAGATGACATTTGAAAATCCAACATAATGCAAAAATACATTTATACATAAAAATACCTGATGATAATAATATAACTTTAAGATTTTGTGTGAATAAGATACAATTTATAATTTGTGCACAAGGCATGATGGATAAGACAGACGGATGGTATCTTGATCCCACAAGATGATGACTCAAGTTATGCATCCGCTCTTCAGTTGGCGTCCTCCTCCAGACGCCTTCTCCTTGTCCAGCCTCCACGTGACGAGCTGCTTGAACCTGTTCTTCCGGAACCACATCTGCTTCCTCGTCTGGTTCATCCACCAGCAGCTCGGTGGTCCTGCGTGTCGCCTGAGGCCTTCAGTCCTTTCAGTTATCTGGACGAAGGCCGGATGATGATCAGTCATCCTCATCCCATTGATCCCATCAGCAGAGTGACGAGGAGTCCGTCGTGCGCTTCGTGGCGTTACTTTATAAATAAGTAATTTTACTTTACATAGTGTTTCTAGTGTCAAGATCTTTCAGGACTTTTGATGGGAACTGGAAAGTGTTTGAGGATTCTGAAAATGGCTTTAAAACTGAGGCGAGATGCAAATGTTGAACTCTGTGACTTGAATGTAATGAAAGTAAACAAGAGGCACAAACTGGGGCTGGTAGTTAAAATAACTGACGGGTCGATGGTGTGTGTCTTGTGTAGAAAACAAAAGGAATTAAGTGAATGTTGACTGAATATATTGTTCTATGAAATACAAGAATAGACTTATAGACTGTATATTTAAGATTGTTTTGGCCAAGAGAGTTAAGATATTCATAGTAAGTAATCTTTTTATTTTATGGTTAAATAGAGAATTTAATATAATGGGTAATAGAACTGATCAACTGAAAAAGCAAAAGAAGTGAAAATCCTTTTCTCCAAGTGGACAATAACTTTATAATAATGTCTAATTTATGAGCGTCATGTGATTTAGAGTTAGAGACAGATTTCTTCAGATGTTATTAGTTGTGGCGATCAGCGTTTTTTGCACAGTAATAAAAACGCAATGTGTTTCTCTGCTGGAGGTGAGCGACGAGTCAAACCTTTAAATGATTCAGAATCGCACTTTGATTCATTTTCTATTCAGTCAGCAAAAATCAGTTTCCACCGACTTTGCATCAAACGTCGTCTAAACACTGAAATGAATGTAGTCTGCTGACTTGGCGACGCTCCCACTTTAAACAGGATGAATGTGTTTCCTTTAGGCTCCGCCCACAGCAACAGGTAGCCTCAGGTGTCCCGTTGGTTGCCTTACATCATCACGTGTTGATAAAAACATTTGCTGTGCAGAGCGACAGGAAGCTTAATGCTAACGGTTTGTTGTTTAAGTCCGTTAACAAGATCTTATTTAACGACTAAACGATAGACAATCTTAAATTATTTACAGTTTTAAACTACTTTATTAGGTGAAAAAACATTTTCTCCATTACATTTATACAAACCAGGTAAAAATCAAGCGTACTCAGAGTCACAAGAGCTCGTATTTTCAACATTCTTCCGGTTATTCATTTTCTGAGCCGCTCAGCGACTGAAATGTCAGATTGACAGGGAAACCTAAACCGACTTGTTGTTGGGTGAAACTTTATTGCACAAATTTTTTAACATCGTGATTTGGATTTGGACCAAGTGTGGAACAAAGTTTAGTCTGGGCAAAACCAAAAAGGTTATTCGTCTTTTCCTTTTAACTAAATGAACCGGAACGCTTTTGGTTTCCGTTACTTGTTCATAGAAGTATGTGCTTATGATAAAGTATAACACGTTGATGCCGTCGTCGCTTCAGTAAGTTGAACAATGGGACAAAATAGTAAAAATTGTTAAATAGTTGTACAGTTGCAGAGAATCAGGTCTTTATTTCTAGTTTTCGCTGCTCTCCAAGTACAATAAACTGTGTTTACCTGTTAATAAAATTGGCATAATGAATATTTCCACTAATCCCGCTACTTTGCAGTTTCTTTTGATCACTATGAAGCGATCACTAATCGAATAAAGAAAGATAAACATAGCTGATCGAGGAACCTTGGGTTTTATGACAGACAGAGAAAGTCTAATTCAGCTCAACACTTCCTGAACAGATTTTTTTTCTCATTAAAGGACTATTGGTTTTAAAATGTGAACAATCTGCAAAGTGTCATTGAGGTAACTTAACAGCAGCTAAAAAAAGATTTATTAATATAGAGAGAAGTTGCATTATAAAATGTTTAGTTTGCTGTCTTCTGATTGCCTGCTATAGAAAAACTAAACAACCAGACATGATTATTTTGTTCTGTACACTACATTATATTTAAAGTAATTCTATCACTCTAATCCATTATTCAAATACTGGCTTTTATTTGAGAATTTACAGAAAACTCTTCATCTGTAAAGGTTCTCCTGCAAAGATCAGCAACCAAAATCTGTTTTGAAGTTTGTGAAAACTTTCAGTAAGTAAAAAATTATTTCTACACAAACTAAATATGCCACCTGATCATCCACTAGCCGGATGAAATATTATATATAAAATATAAATGTGTATGTATACTGTATGCTTGCATAAAGATGTCAAAATCAGCCAGTACATTCTCACTGTGGCATTGATTGTATTGATTATTGTTTTCCAATTCAGCACTTACGTTTCTCAGGCCATTTTCTTGGCCAGTAAAACGGAAGTAAACGGTGTGAAGGGTAAAAATGAATGAAAAGGTCTGAACTGTAGCACAACACTGTAATTACACTAATGATTAATGCTCAGTAGTTCACTGTTAATAAGTTTCTGTATTTAGTGAACTGTCCTTGTACCCAAACAGTTCTAGAAGCCAATCAGAAAGAAATGTTAGTGAGAATTTACTACGAAATGCATTTGTACGTGTATAGTTTTCATGGTGCCTTTTCCATATGAATCTGCTCATAATGCAATAAAACATTTACAAAAATAAATTTATGTCCGCTCCGAGTTTATACTCCATGACCTTCAAGTCTGCAGGAATTTTTCCGTGAGCACGAAACTAGGGATTCACTGAGCCGATCCTGATATCAGCTCCATACTGACTCCAACAGCTGGACCTGGTATCGATGAAAAGGGGGCCGATCTATTGAATTCTGCTCGCACTATGTGATGCATCAGCAGTGCACCAGGAGCCCCGAAGGTTTAGCTATTACAGCTATAACATGGCATGAGCTATAAACAAGGGTTCAGCAGTTTTCACGCTTGCTACGCCAACAAGTCCTACGGCTACTTGCAATATCTGCAAAGCCAATGTTTCGAGGGGGTAGCTGCATGCCAAAGAACACGAACTAAACAAAAAAAGGGGACAATTCGAAGAAGCAGTTAACTTTGTCGGGTGAAACTTCCCAGTGATAGATGTTAAAGTTTTACAAAGTTAGAAGGCAAAGTTGAAGTCCAGCCTGATGTTGCCTCATACATAAGAGAATGATTCCCATACTAATACCTAAAGTCCAGGTATCGGTATCAAGACTTTGGATCTGTGTATCCCTAAACTAAACTTAGTAAACCAAAGTAGCGCTCCCCAATAAAACAACACTTTTCCGGTACTGACTGGGAAACTGCCGAGTTATCTGCGGATGTCTGGTAAGATTCATCATTTTCTTTACTTTATTCTTAGTTATTATAGTGATTGTTACTTTAAATTACAATTTTACCATGACCAGTTTAGACTTCTTCTTCTTTGAGTTGATTGTCTGTAGAAAACATTTGACACTTGGGCAATAGATCGTTTTTGTTTGTTGTTTGTAATTGAAGAGTTAATTTTTAGTTAGAAACAAAAAGGATTTTGTCTGGTTAACGATGATAATACGCTCTCTGCGTGCCAGTTTACTACTGTCGAAGAAGGCTGATCAGAAACTCCCCATTTACATTTCAGATAGGCAGCTAGCTTCCCATGTGCCAAGCTAGCAGTAAGTAATGAGCTGTAGGAATCTTTAATTTGATTTTTCTGGCAACTCATCGTCTCCATGTTGATACAAAATGCTTTAAAAGGGGACCTTCAAGATTGAGTTTTTACATTTCAGCAGTACGTTTTCAAATTTGTGCACTTTTATCTCAATTTAATTTTTTTTTTATTATACTGATTTGAGAAGTTTAGTTATTTAAAATTAAACAAAACTAAATGTAGTTCTTATAAAGTAAAACTAATGTAACGTTGGCTTATTAAAAAAACTTTTCTTACTTTTATACAAAAAATACAATCTGTATTTATGAAAAAATTCTAAAAAAACTTTGAAAGCTTTTTATTTAGTGTGTTTGGCATAATATGAAACTAGGATAATCATTTTTAATTAACTTCCCTGTAAAACTAATATAAGCCATGTGTTGCTATGTATGTATAAAAATAGTTAAGTCAAATAAGTACCTGTATGTCAAAATGTTTAATTGTACTGCATTGGATTAGTTTAATTAAAATAATTTAATTAAACATAACCAAATGAACTACTTTAATAAAGCTAAACATTAATAAACATTTTCCTATAAAGATTTGTTTTTTGTTAAGTTTAAATAAACTATTTAGAATCTGTATTTATGAAAACCATGCACAAAGTAGCATGTTTTGTAATTCATTGCAGTATCAATTTTTTTTTTTATTGTAAAATGTCGGAAAGGTTAAACAAAATTTGTGCTCTTATCCAATTATAGGATTGTAACAAATACATTTAGAATTTTAGATGTCATAATTTATCTGATCTTATTCAAATATTACTGAGTGCTGTTTAAATATGACTGGTGGACTGAAACTAAATTTGTAAAGTTTTGTCTGTTTTTTTAAATGTAAATCAACCACAATTTAATAGATATTCAGATCATTCAGGCCTAAAATAATAAATATAAATAATTAAAGTGTTCCTGGTGTCACGTCGTAAGAGAACACACAGCATTTTTGTAGTTTATACGTAGAAAGTGAAACAACGACAAAAGTAACTGCAACATTTTATTGTTCCAACACACACACACACATTAAAACTGTGACGATGATCCGTGTTCCAGATCATCCCTCAAATTTTAAGTGACACTATGCACAAGAATGGCACCAATGACGTACAAGTTTGACTGGACACACGCTAAGCAAGAGAAAGAATTGTAGAAGAGTGTACAGTGCTGAGCTTTCGGATATTGTCTGCAGGTTGTCATCAGTTTTTTCTTTTGGAAATCTTTGACAATCGTGATCGAGTCTCTCCGAGTCCACGCAACGCTTTTCCCAAGCAGCCGAGTCTCCGAACGTCCAGCTGCTCGTGTCGATGCTGAAGCCCCAAAAACCGAACTGTCGCAGCGACGAGAGGACTTATCTTCTGGCTCAGGTAACGATGATTCACATATACGACAACCTTTTTAAAAAAGAAACCTCTAAAGCAACACTTCCACAAGAATTACTTTGTAATGACGAGTAGAAACAGAATAGTTAAGCAGTAGTAGTAGTATGTACAGTACATTTGATATCTAATAGTGAAATGTAACTATTTCAGATTGAGTGGCGACCAAAGTACCGAACAGACTTCAGGTGTTTGAACCACAAGGCCACAATGACGAGTCATTTTACAAGTAAACACTGAAGCGTCCAACAGCCTTTTCACACATTCGTTCAATTCCGTTTACAAATTAGAAACAAGGTGAAGTCAAAATAACAACCACCACTAAGAAGCAGCTTTTCATCTCATTTTGGTACTTGAGGTCTGTTTCAATTATTTGGTTTTTTTAGAACAGTTTTAAAGGGAGAATTGGAACCAAAAGGCCACAACGACAAATTATTTAGCAAATCGACAGTGTTCAATTAAATATTTAGGGTGCCATACCAAATATTTTAAATTCTAATAAATTTGGATATTTCTACGCCAAATGTTTTGACAAATATTTTTGGTATTCGTGAGCACTGGAACACTTTTGGGACCAACACCAAATTTTGGGTTTATAACATCTAGCTTTTGAAGTGTCCAATGGCATTATAACAAAAATTGTGGTCAAAACAATTCAAAACAGAGTCAGTATCGCCTCGTCCTTAAATTACTTCATAACACATTTTAGAGGCTAAATTATCTTTTGGGATTAAACCGAATTTTTCCAAAATGTCCAATTTGTGGCGCTGCACTGGATTTTGGAACTATTTTAGATATTTCTGGAATTTATCCAACAATAATATGCGTGCTGAATTTTAATATTTGTGAGGATTTACTGTTTCAGTTATAACATAAAAGTGCTGTGCGGAAATTTGATAACATTTTAGGGACGATACGAAAGAGTGCAATAACAGATTTGGGCTTTTCTAATATATCGACATATTTCATTTTTGACCATTTATTTGCAAGTTGTTGTCAAAATAATACACATTCAGAAGTGGCTTTTTCTTGAATTATTTGTAAGCAGAGCTGTGTTGAAGCCCACTTGTTTGATCAGACATTTGCGGGGGGATGTATTGCATTTGAGAAGTTTAATTAAAACTAAATGTTACTTGTTAAAAAAAAACGAAAAAAGTTTATTTAAACTCTGCAAACTCAGCCTTACTTTGTTGAGTATAAACTTGATCCACAAAACTTTTTATTTAGCACATTTGGAAAAACGTTTCAAGTGAAATGAAAATTGAACTGAAAATGAAATTTAAACTTAAAATAAGTGTTGCTATGAATGTATTAAGTTATGTCCTAGTTATTGGATCTTTCTAATGTGAAAAGAAAAGCCGCTCTTAACTCTCGGTTGTTATTTTGACAGCATCCTATAAAACTTTGAAAGAAGTCGGCCACTGTCGTCTGTTCAGTTAACATTCTCTACAGTCATCACGGATGTGAGAAATAAATGTGGACTTGTCTTTTGCCCTTCAAGTCAAATGTTCAGTAGAAAGATGAAGAAAAACTAACTAAATTACTGGAAGTTGATCTGATGCTGATGGTTCAGAAAACGGCCTCATAACAATTTTCTGTACAGTTGTCGTGTGTTTAAGACAGAGATGTGCAGTCGGCCTGATCCACGGTCAAAGCTTCAGGCCCCGAAACAACCAAAGGGTTAAAGCATAAATCAGGTATTTTCAAACCTGGGCCCTGTTTTCACATATTGTGGTGTTGAAATGACTCGTATGGACATGAAGTTTTGAATCTGCGCAGTAGATGCTTCAGCCGGCAGCTGAACCGGCTGCAAGGTATTCCTTCCTGTCAAAATGGCGTCCACAGAAAGTGCTTGTTGTTACCAGCGACAGGCTCAGACTGCTACACCAGGTGTCTGACGACAACATCGTGGAACGGATCTCTACGAGGGACTCCTGGTGACCCCCTTTGTGTTTTACAGGAAACTGAAGTCTCGCTCAAGGACCGTTCTCTCTCTGACATCTCGCGAGAGGCGAGTTGTTGCAGGAAACGAGCGAGAGGAGTTTCCTCTCCTCTCCAAATCTGACTCACGTTTCCACCGGCGTCGTCCTGCGGCAAGTCGCCTCTCACGAGATTTCAGAGCGAGACTTTCCTGTTAAAAACGAAGGGGGTCACCGGGAGTCCCTCACAGGGATCCTTTGCCTGATGTTGTCAGACACCTGGTGTTGCAGTCTGAGCCTGTCAGCGGCAACGAGAAGCCGGTTCAGCTGCCGGCTGAAACATCTACTGCGCAGATCCAAGACTTTCTGTACCTACGAGTCATTTCCACACCAACACGTGTGAAAACAGGGCCCAGGTTTTAGAAATCCAAAAAACACTGATTTTGTTAGAACAGCCAAATGTCCTTGCAGCATTTTGGCGGTGGTCTCCCCAAACGAACACAAGACAAACAGGTTTAAGTGGAAGTCGGATCTGCCATTTATAACCTTGGGCGGAGCCGCACCACGTTTTGGGCACATAACAAAACATCATAAATTTAGGCAGAGCTTAATAATTTTGATTAAAACTAATTGTAGGAGCGCAAACCCACAATTTTACATACATTTAGTGTTTGTTAAACAAAATTTGGGGATTAAAACAAAGGCTTACAATCTTTTGGGGCATGATGCCAAATCTTGGGGTTGTAACATAATTTGGGGTCAACGATGACAAGAGTGCGATACCAACATTTTCATATTCGTGGTAACCAAATTTCAGCACTGAAGTAAAAACTTGAACTTTAATACTACATTTTTCCTGCACAACACAACTTGCTATACAAATCGGTGGGGGGGGTGTTATCCAACATATTTCTCATTTAATCACACATATTTGGATTGTGACAGATCTTGTTGGAGCTTCACCAAAGTTTAATATTTCTTCAGGTTAAAATGTTTTATCCTTTCACTTCATACAGTATTTATTTCATGAAAAATAGCTGCAGCTTTATAATTGGTTGGATTAAAGATATTGAAGTTGCCCTGGAGATATGTTTCTATCATTCCCCAAATTCAGCAACATAAAGGGAAAAAACTTGATGTCAGGTCTTGATATAATATCTTGGTGGTTTTGGCAGTTCAACTGTCTGAGTAATCGTCTCTCTCCTGTCTTCAGATACTGTCAGATCCATTTCTCTGCTGTTTGTTTCCAAACAGGATTGTTGCAGCCGATTAGATCACAAACCTTTAGAGGGTAAAAAACCTCTCCGCTAGTCTAAAATTAATCTACGTCTTCAGAGCGAGGTCCTTCCGTTAAAAAGAGCCCACGGGACGGTACAGTTCGTCCTCGACAGTCAGAAACTCTTTCCCTTCTTCTGTCAGCAGGTCAGGCAGCTCGGAGGCCTCAGTGCAAATACAAACTACAGCTCTACAACCACAGTCTCTAGCGTCTAAACTGGCCTCAACGCGCCCGACAGCGACAGGGCGGCAGCATGAGGCACTCGTGTTTTCACAGAAAGCCGTTGTTCCCTTCAGCTGTTTTTGTGCCCTTTTTAGTTCTTGTGCGGACCCAGCAAACATTCGCACGAGTAATAAAAAGTCGAGCAGCATCGATACTAAAATACCTTTTTCTGATAAAACACTTCGAGGCTGAGAACCGGAACGATCGGTCTGCAGCAGAAATGGTCCAAATGATGTTCTGACCAGGCGACGCGACCACGTTTGTGTTTAATTTTATATTCGCCAATTTAGTTTGACAGCGTCTTCAACCAGGACAGAAACATAATGTTTGGAAAGCTCCAATCACGATTAATGTTTTGTGTTTGATTAAAAAAAAACTAATCAAGTTTTAAAAATCCGTTCAACATCCCGACGTGTGAAATTTTGTGCTCATTCTCCAGAACTTGATCCTTCGTCGAATGCTTGCTGGGTTCTTCCAGTGAACGTTGTCTGCGCAGCAGTCCTGGCAGTTGGTTAGCACGTTACAGCAGGAGGTGTTTTTAATCACGTTAAGAGTTCGGCGTGTTTGGCAGTGTGACGTTGCAATCTACCGCCTACGACTCCCGACGTCGCAAAAAGCCAGGAAAGCTGCACTCTGCGGGGAAGGTGAACACTTAACGATGCAAATAAAACCAAAAACAAATGATGTATGACTTTCAAAGCGGAGGAAGAGGCCAGTGTGCTCGCTGTTTGGTTTTTTTTGTTTTTTTTCCAGCTACTCCTGAGATTAAATAAAATGAAAAACTGCTGACTCGGCTCCACAGACTCGTCGTCTCGCGTCGTCAGAACGAGGACGGACACAGTGTAGACATCCAATCACAGGACGGAGCTCGTTAACGCCCCTCCGACTCCTCCGACCCCACGTTGACATGAAGCAGTCCAGTTCAGAGGGCAGGGTTGTGGTTCAACATGTTGGTCAGTCAGTGAAAGGCTCCTTAAGGCAAAACTCCATCCCACGCTTTAACACCAATTCAAACAAAAAACTGTTTTTTTTCCCCTTCTTCCGCCTGTGTCGTCGAGATGTTCTGCTGTTTTTGTTTTCTGATTTTACTGATGATGAAGCAGATCTTCTTCTGCAGAGAATGGATGCCTGAAGCACAGGAGGTTGGGTGTGTTCGCAGCCTGCAAGACAAGGAGAAGGGACATTTAATTATCAGCTCTGTTCTAACGGGCTTAAAACTGAGAGAACGGATGAAGTTTTTGTTTGTTGCTCTGCAGGTTTCAAAGAAACCCCAACTGAACATTTTGTGACACATTTTGTTTTATCAGAGCCGTGAACGCGACCGCTGGCCAGCGGGAAAGGAAAGGTAGTTTGGCTTATAATGAACAGCTGTGCACAGTCGCTGACTGACTCTGTTCACACGTTTCTTTCAGAGATTCAGGTGTTCGAGTTGAACCATTTCTCTTTGAACTGATTTACTTTGATCAACTTTCCTGTGTGAGAGCTTTGTTTTGCTTTTGAAATTTACCACGAGGACTGACTATTTTTGTTTGATATAAGTTGTAGATTATTGCAGGAGGAGTTCACTTCACAGAAATGTGAGACTTCTGCCTGATTAACTTTGCTAACAGCCAAACATCAAGCAAGAGCAACAACAACAACAACACACAGCGAGCAGCTGATAAGTTATTACCGACCACTCACAGACAGAAGTCCAGCTCGCCGTCGGTCTCAACAAGTAAAGTCTGATATTTACTCATGTCCGGTCTCTTGCTCACTTCCTCCTCCACTGTTTCGGTCTCTTCGCAGCCTCTGCCACGATATCACGTGCGTTCGAAATGACGGTGGCTGACTTTTGCCGACCTATCCTGTCTAACGTGAGCTGCAGGCGACTGCAGGGGCGGGGTGTAAATACGGCGCCGTCAAGTCGGACCCAATCTACCTGCGTGAGCTACTGTGAGCTGACATCAACGACTGATCTCGCGGCATTTACGAAGAAAAATGACACGAGATCAGGCAAAGGTGGTTCCAACTTTGTGCAGCTGGAGAAAAGCAATTGCAGCCGCCAGACTCAGTATTAATGTCATGTGACATGGTGGCGTTTTGGAGCGTCAGACGCACCTCTTAATACTGAAGACATCAAGCTGGCATCGTTATAAATGTCCTGCCCGCGACTCCAGTGCTAAATAGCGCAGTAGCTGGTGATGACAGAGACAAAAGGAAGCTGTTACTTTAAGATAAATACATAATGTTGCCTTAATGCTAAATAGGGGGAGTTAGAAAGTGAAGTCTAAGCTTTTTACGTGTCAGCAACCGAAGTTTCTATTTAAATTATATTTAGCATTAAAGCAACTTGTCGTGATTTTATCAGCTTTAAAAATTGTTCTGATGCTACTCTAACTTCTAGCTGGGCGAGTGGCGTCTGTCGTTGGGCTCTCTACGTAACATTTATACCTCCAACAGCGCGATGCTTTTCAACAGGCGGCCAGCTTGCTTTGATAGCAGAAAAATAAATAAAATTGATAGCGGCTGGTGCTGAAACGCATCTCAGTCACGGCAGCTACAGTTACTCACATCATCACTTCCTTTTAAGTGATCGTGCCTCCAAAATAAAAGCGTGACCTTCAAAAGAGACTCTGGCGTGCTTGACTCACCTCTGAAAAAGCCGACAGTAAACGCTTGATTGGATTGACTTCCTCAGGGAAATGAAAATAAGTGTCTGTAGGTTTATGAATGCGGATCAAACGCCGGGACGCAAACGCACACTGCAGCTCACGCTTTACTGTGAGCACGTGCAAAAGTGTCCTTCAGTTTGTTTAACGAGGGAGGAAAAAAAACATCTGCAGTGTGTTGGGATCGATCATAAAACTCCCGCACAGTACCGACTGAGCTAAACGTGCACACGTCAGCAGCCTCTGTAGACGTGGCGTGAGGTGAAGAGACCGACGAGGACGCTAAGCAGAGAGAGTGACCAAGCCAGAGGCTGCCGGACGTAAGAGCCGACCTTCTTTCTGTTGGACGAGCCGGTGATGTCGCTGTGTCATCAGCTGACTTTATATTAAATACTCTTCTAATCTGTGCGGCGAATATTAATTCTTTAAAAACCCATTAGTGAACAAACTGGACCGAAAGTCGAGACACAAACACGGAACGTTGCTTCTGTTCGTGTGTGTCTGACTCACGTCTGGAGGAGGCGCCATCATTATGTCTTGCTGGCGTTCTCGTAGATGACATCAGAGGTGATGGACTGCTGCTTCTTCTTCTGCCACATCAACATAACGCACTGATGGATGAACACGTACTGCTCCTGGAGAGAAGAAACACATATCTGTGAGCTGAACGCACCATTGGACCAATCAGAGACGGCGTGCGAGAGGAAATGTTTCAGGTTCGTTTTAAGGGCGTTTTCAAACCTGCGCGGTTTGTTTTCTCCCTCAGTACAATCTGTGACATCATATGTGGACTAAAACAACCCTCAGAAGAACTGGTCTCAGTTAGAGCGGCTCGTTTGTGGTGGGAATGTGATCCGACCACAAGGCGAACAACTGTCGTAACAAGGTGTGCTTTGCATCCTGGGATACGAATGAGAAAACATTTGTCATCTGCCCAAATATCAGGAAGCCAACCTGGACTAGCTTCTTGATATTTGGGCTTCTTCCCCTGGTTATCCAAGGAAGGTAACCGGACTTGGTTAAAGATACTTGAAGCGGTTTCGTCTTTTAACCTTCCTTGGATAACTAACTCTCTCCGGTCCCTGAGACGCATCTAACCAATCAGATGAGAGGATGGTCTCACCAGGCTTTTACTGAGGCACTTTTGTTCTCTCGAATTTTCTTCGATGTGAAAAGAAACCGAAGTTCAACCCCTGATTCAGACCAGAAGGAACCAGCTACAGGTGCCTAAGGAAGGTTCAGATCAAGGGCAACTGGACCGGATTGAAGATACTCGAAGATGTTTCGTTCATTATCCAAAAGACTAATTAACTGCAAGGTGAAGATGCAAACGATGGTCGTTCAGACTTGGGCTCAGGAGTCTCCAACGATCATAAAGACTGTAGTTACAACATCCAGACGCAGTAACGAACCTGCAGTACTGATCATCTTGACAAAACAAAAGAGAGGTTAACTAGCCGAGTTTCCCTACCAGCCAGTCAGAACTGAATCAGCGTCTTCGAGTATCTTTGCCCGGGTCGCCCTTGATTTGAACCTTCCTTGGGTCACTACGACCTGAATGACTGGGAACCTTCACAGACCTCAGCTACAGGTGTGAAAACGCCCTCAAAGTATTCTGGCACGATGAGATCTCACCTCGGTCTGGACCATCGACAGACGGTGTGAACGCATCTCGGACACCATCCCCAGGATATCTGCAAACTCGTGCTCCCGGATGTGCTGCATCAGACGGTCCAGAGCGATGAAGGTCCCCGTCCTGCCGACTCCAGCACTGAGCGCACACAGAAAAGCTCTGCTGTTAGTGTCCGAACCACGTCGCCGGCCGCAGCCAGAGTGAAATGGATGACATAATGCACATTACATCATCTAATTGCATTTTTATGGCCGAGATGAGATTTCGTCTTCCTGCTCTGTGAGTCTGATCTGTGCTAATAAAAACGATGAATAACAACCAAGATGAACTTACAGCATTTATTAAAAGTGAACCTTACAACTTCTATGTAATGTTTCAGATTCACGTGCATAAATTAAATAATTTGACAATTTAATTTATGTCCTAAAATGGCCACCGTACAGAAGATTTCTGTTTTCTTTCAATTTTGACTTTGTTCCAGCGCCACCTCTGACGAGCTACCGTGTTCACCTCACTAGTTCAGGGCTGCAGCTAACGATTATTTTCTCGATTCAGTCATCGCTAAGTTGTTTGGTCTATAAAATGTCAGAAACATGTCGATCAGTGTTTCCCAAAGCCAAAAATATTCAGTTTAAAGTCACAGAGGAGGAAATAAACCAGAAAATATTCGCATTTAAAAAGCTGGAATCAGAGAATTTGGAAGGTTTTTTCTTGAAAAATTACTCTTTTTAAAATAGTTGGTGATTCATTTAATAGTTAACAACTAATTTATAAATTGAGTAAAGCTGCCTCTTCATTCTGAAGCCATACGTTTTGTTTTCTGATGTGTAAAAACATCACGGCCTCTTGCATGAACTTATTTACGGAGCTCACCAATCCCCAAAAGATGACTTTAAAAAAAAAAGAAATATCCAGATTTATTTTCTCGGGACTGCGTGAGCTCCGTACGATACTTCAGAATCCCGTCCTGACCTGCAGTGGACTATAACGGGGTCTTTGGTCCTGTTGGCCTGCTGGCGGACGATGTGCACGAACTGCAGGATGCTTTCGATGGCGTTGACCGTGGGGACGCCGTGATCCGGCCACGAGGTGTAGTTGAGGTGGAGGACTTCCTGAGTCTCGTCGGCCTGCAGGGGGAGGCAAAGACCGGGTCTTACAGGAAACACATGTACGGTGTGTTTTATTTTAGAGCAGCTTGGAGGACCTGCAGCTTTCACCCTGAGGTTGAACTGGTTACTCACATATCCCAGTCTGAACGTCCTGGTGGTCCACTCCGGAGACTCCGTTTCAGAGAGCATCTCCACGCTGATCTCTCCGTACATCACAGGCTCGTCTGTGAACGGCCAGTAGTGATCACACTTCACCTGGAAACACACGACACGCGTTTAATTCTAAGGAAATGTGGTCACGATAAAAAATATCATTTATCAGGATAAACGTCAAATCATTATTTCTTTCCAGTTTAAAGGTTGATTTTTTGCTCCTGAGTGAAAGTTAATTGTGGTTTTAAACTTTTCTTTCTGGTCAGAACAAACACTCGATGCCAAACAGTGGATCCCTTCACAAATCTGAGGCAGAACATTCAGAACTATGATGAAAAAATCCGTTTTCAACAAATATGCACAAGTAAAATTTTGTTTCAAGGCCTTCTCCTCAACAAAATCAATCTCTTAATAGAAAAATGAAATGTTGATTTGTTTGTGATTCTAGCTTTATCAGCATAAATCTAAAACAATATTGCAAAGCTACAAATAAATTACAAAAAAATTCATTTTATACAGTTCACTAAGTAAAACAAATAAAAGTAAAAGTGTGTGTTAAAAATGATTTAAAAAAATAAAAAAAATAAATATTATTAAAAAATAAATAATAATAATAATAATAATAAATATATATTAAACTGTTTGTGGGAAAAATAAAAAAAACCAATTAAAATAAATAAAATGGTAAAAGTTTGTGTGTTTTAAAAAATAAAAAACAAATGAAAATAAAATAAAATTATTGAACATTTGTTATTTTGCTATTGAGGGAAATTTTATCACGCAAATTATCATTATTGTTTTATTTTCCAGCCCACTCTGAGATCAGCAGATACGTTTATTAATCAGACATTTAAAGCTGCATTAGTAGTTTTGTCCACTCGGGGGCAGCAGAACAAGCAGACATATTTATTTGTCTATCATGTGATCAAACAGCTGATCAGGAAAACAGGTTTTAAAATGTAAACCAGGAGCTGAGAGAGGCTGAAAACGTGACATTTCTCTGTGAGAGCTTCTTTTATTTTACTGTGACTTGATTTATCATGATAATAAAACTAAAATGCATTAGACACAAATCAGAAATCTTCTGTACAACCTAAATGAAACATCTGAGTAGGTGACACTACAGTTACTCAGGCACTGTACTTCCATTTTATGCTGCTTTCTGCTTCTACTGCGCTACATCTCAGAGGAAACTGTGTTTATCTGTCAGCTTTAGGAAGTATTATTAACACACTAGATATCAGTGAGTAACCACAGTGGTGCACAAGTTCACTTCCTTAAGTACTGAAGTAGTACAAATTTGAGGTACCTTGACTTTCCTTTATTTTCCTTTCATGCCACTTTCTACTTTTACTCCACCACATCTCTTTACTTTACTACATTTATCTGACAGCTGATGTTTTGTTATAAATTAAACTCCCAACACTTTACACCAGTACAGCTGAAACGATTCACTGGTTGACCGAAAATTAATTGGCAAGTATTTTGATTGTTTTAGTCGTTTTCCCTGTAAAACATCTGATGGTTTCAGCGTCTCTCATGAAGATTTGCTGCTTCTCCTCTGAGTGACTAATAACTGTAATGTTTGTTAGAAACATTGAGGTTTGGACTCAACGAGCGTTGTGAAGGAGTCACTTTGGGCTCTGGCTAACTGTGACGGCAGAATCTTTACAAACCAAACAATCGATTTAATGATCCAGAATGAAAAGAATCATCAGCTGCAGTCTGAAACTGAACGGTTCAGAATGAGCCGCAGTTCAACATTAATGAGGAGGAATCTGAGGAGATATTACAGCACAACGACATTTTGATTATACTCACATATGACTGCTCGCTTTTGGCAAAAAACATAATCGCGATAATTAACATGATTATTGATTTACTTTGGTAACATTGTTTAAAGTTTAGTGAATTCTTAAATTTATGATAAACTTCTTTTGTAAACTATTTACTCACTATTGCAGCTCTGAAGGAAAATGGCTCCACTTAATAACTGATTGACAAACGAACAGTAGATTAGTTGTTTATGGAGCTCGATATAAATGATGCAGCAGTGTTCCTGCATGCAGTTACCTCAAACTGCAGCGAGAACTTGTAGGCCGAGTCTTTGCTCATGTCTTTGAAGTAGGCGTCGAAGTCGTCCAGGGCAATTAAACAATAATGATAATTATCGCAATATAATTTTCCTCAATAACAAAAAAAACAAATGTTCAATAAATATTTGATTGAATTCATTTGAATCACAAACAAATTAGCAGTTAATATTTCTATTAAAATATTTATTTTGTTGAGGAAAAGGGACTGAAAAAAGATTTACTAATCATATCTGTTGAAAAAAAGATTTTATCATAATAGTTTTGAATGTTCTCCCTCAGACTTGTGAAGTGATTCACTGTTTGGCATCAATTTTTTGTCACGTTCTGACCATAAAGAAAACTTTAACCAAACCGTGAGAACATTTTTGGCCGTATCGCCCAGCCCTACTTTGATTGAAGGAACACTTTCAATGCAGAACTTGTTGTAACAGAAAACTTTTACAGTGTGGTATTAGTACTTTTGTTTAAGGGTCTGAATCCTTCTTCCACCACTGCGAACAACTCTGATGCCGAATATAAAGTCATTAAAATGAGCTCCAGCTATGGCGAGCCGTTTCAACATACTACTCGCTATTTAAAGCTACTCGTACTTACTGGATTTATTAGTCACTAGTAACTATAACTAGTGACTAATTGCGCATGTTTGCCATCCACCGGGCTCTGCAGTTCAGATATCAGCTTTTCATTAGTTACTAGAATCTAAGAATCGAGCACTAGTATCTAATCAGTTCTTACTAGTCAAACAGCTTCTCCACCTTTACAGCTGCTTCAATACTTTATTGTGTTCTTTGATGTTAATACTTCAGTACGTTCAAGTTAAACACTGAATGAGGTTTTTCACTGGGTAGTATTACAGCTTTGACTCAGTACTTCTTCCACCGCTGATATGGCTCCTTTATTTCATTTTAAGGCTTTTATTCTGTCTTTGGATTCCTTGAACCCCAACAAATGTTTCCAATAAATTTTCTGCCAATAAATTGATTAGGCGACTCATTGTTTGAGCTGTACGAACTAATTATGAGTTTAATTTATAACAAAATATTTTTATAAACTATAAATGTACTTCTTTACTTTGCAGCACAGAAAGCAGAAATGAAACTCACCCTCCGCCGCTCGTTGCACTGAGTCAACATGACGATGATCGGAGACTTCTGCTGCAGAACCATCTTCCAGAAGTCATTACGGGTTTCGGGCAGCGGGCCCTGAGTGGCGATGTACTCTTTAGCATGTTTATATCCCTGAAGACCAAACACACACTTTCACTGTCACACACAGATAACATTGGTCAATAAAACACAGCAAGATTTAACGATGGAAAACGAAGCAGCTGGAGTTCAGGCGAGACGCTGCAGGTGAATAGGAATAAATATCTAACTAACAGATATCACCATGAAACTTTCCTAGTCGATTGCTCACATTAAGACTATATTTTTTTGTATTACAGGTTTTCTGAAATTGTATGTTTAAATATGCAAATTGCATATGCATTTTGAGAAAACAGCTTGTAAAGACATGTATTTTTTAAAATTCTACACATTTTCAGTGAAAATCAATATTTACAGAGCCAATCAGATATGAGCAACAGCATGTCACACAGACTGAGCCAAAGTGTCGCATCTCAGCCAATCAGGTTGTCAGAAACGCCTCTGTATTTTCACGATTGGTTTCTGGTACAAAGGAAAAGACCATATTTGGATCAGACAGTGTTGTGCAAGAGAGAGCGAGAGCCAAACTGTAGTGAAATAATCTACCATATGTGTATTTAGCATTTTTTTCTTCCACTAGTCGGAAAGGAAACATGGTGTGGAAGCAAAATCTCGACCAAAGTTGACCAGTGCACGATGAAACGATGTTTCTGCCTTAATTATTCAACACTGACTGAAATCATCCTTCAGTCGTCGGTCGGCTGTAACTCACAGGGATGTAGTTGGCGTTGATGTAGTCTGAACCTTCGTCGTTGTGCATCGAGATCAGCTTCACCCGACTGAAGTCGTCTGGAGGGAGACATTTAGAGAGTTAAAGGCCGCCACAGTTACAGCGACATGAACAACGCTGACGCAGACAAACTGAACAAAACCAGCTTCATGTTGTGTTTTAAAAAGCCCGATGTGAATACTGAGGTTCTCCTCTTTCAGCCATGATGCTTCGCTGTCGGTGACTCACAGGGGAGGATGTTGGTGTATCTGTTCTTCGGCCTGTTGACGGGCAGGTCTGCTGCATCATGGGAAAGATCCAGCCCGACGCTCTTCAGCTCCTGAAAACATTCAACATGTCAGACAATCTGCAGAGCTTCATCAGGCCCAGTCAGAGAAACTGCAGCCCTGTACTGATAACTGTGTGTAAATATTTGCTAAATACCTTTATATTTATCTTCTGTACTGTGAACTAGATTCTTTTTTTTTAAAAATATCTATTTTTAGATTACAACTATTTTAGTTTACTCTATTTGACTTCCACTGTGCGCTATATTCGACACACGTGGCTCAGGGCGTTGTTTCATACGACAATAAAAGATACTTCAGCTCAAGTTCCACTAACGGTCTTTTCTAGCTTGTTTGTAAATATAAATGTTAAATAGTAGAAAAGTAAAGTGGAAAACAATGTTTACATCACCAAAACAGACATCTAAAATTAACAATTAAATGAAGTTTTGTTCATTATTTCACTGTAGGCTCACCTGATGCCCAGCTGCTCTGTCTTCCTTTATTAATATTATATATTATAGTACAAATAAAGCTTCTGAGGGTGTATTAACAGGCTGTTCCAAGGTGCTTTCTGTAGAAAAGTGTTTAAATGCTTTATTTAAATCCACTAGTGCAGAATAACCAAAGCAGGTAAAGACAAAGTTTAGGTGAGAAAAACTGAGGAATAATGTAAATTTCAGAGATAAACAATTTTCAGGGGTCAAATAATGAGTTAAAAAGTTTTAAAATGTTTGAGCGGTATAGAGGAAGATAAAAAGCATTTTTTGTTGCTGTTTAACCTTCCTCTCTTGTTTTTCAGGTTCAATTCGTGGCCTTTGTTCTAAATGGTTTTAGTTTGGGAAGTCTAGGGTTTAATATTGTTGTTGTAGTTTATTGTAGTTTTGTGATACTTAACTCTTAAATTTATGATAAACTTCTTTTGTAAACTATTTACTCACTATTGCAGCTCTGAAGGAAAATGGCTCCACTTAATAACTGATTGACAAACGAACAGTAGATTAGTTGTTTATGGAGCTCGATATAAATGATGCACCAGTGTTCCTGCATGCAGTTACCTCAAACTGCAGCGAGAACTTGTAGGCCGAGTCTTTGCTCATGTCTTTGAAGTAGGCGTCGAAGTCGTCCAGCTGCACAGGACTGCAACGAGACAGCAACATGTCAGAACACACAGATATAAACATGACGCAGGTTAAAATTCACTACTTCACAAATCATATTCATACCATTGTTTTTAACTCCACAGTGGATGAAATATCTCACAAATGTCCACTTTTATACACGAAATATCATAATCTAAACAACAGATTTCCTTTTAAATTTACAGACAGTTTTATTTGTAATGACACCGTAAACCTTCCTGTTATCTTTTAAATTCACATATATACGATGAGCACTCACTGCTGTCGATTTAAAAAATGAAAAATGTTAGAAATGTGACTTCTGCTCCTGACCCTGAGGGGATTTAAAGAGATTTAACAGAAAGGCATTATCCATTTGACCCTTTAACCTCTCCAGTGGGGACCAAAGTGTATTGTGTTTTTATACACAGTCTTGTATTTACATGCATTATCGTCAAATCCCTGTATATATACATCCGTATGTCCCCCTCACTCTGTCTGGGGTCGAGTTTCGTCCTGACTGAATGTTAAAAATTCTGCTGTTGGTTCAGTTTCACTTTAATCTGCTGGATTAAACAGTTTGGATGTTCTCGGTTTCTGGCTGAAGGCTGTTATTAGTGTGTTGGCAGCACACACACAACATAAAGAAATAAAGAAATAAAATAAAGAAATAAAAACACAGGCAGATGAAGCACACAGACTGAGAGCCACATGTTTAGTCTTGTTACCTTGTTAGCTTCCGTTTCTTTAAAGCTGTCTTGCTCCTATAAAATACAAACATGTCAGTTTCCCGTGATAACTGACAACCATCCTACAGTGAAACTACATTATATATTACATTATACTACATTATAGTAATACTACTTAAATGTTCACAACCTTCAGATGTGCAGGCATTAGGGTTTGACCAACAAAGACTCTACTGATGGTGATTTGTTTAAATTCAACATAAAAGTAAATTCTTTAAATTTAATTTGATGATTGGCACCATGTCCATGGCTGCAAATATTAAGATGAAATCACTTCAAATCAAATTAAAATGTAAATTTCCATTTCTTTGGGCATTACGTATGCACAGAAACAAAAACATATTCATTTGTAAATTATAAAACATTTTAACTGTAAATTGCAAACTTAGATTTCATTTATGACCCAATTTCAGCTTGACTAAAGGCCTTTTTTTTTATTATCAATTTTATTACAGTCAAAATTTGACAGTAAGAGACCTGGCAGAATTCTTTTGAAATTAAAATCAGGACTAAAATCTTAGACACTGCTTAGTATCATGGCCAAGTTCAAGATGTTTGCCAATTGGAAAATGTAAAAAGCAAAATAAACTCATATTGAGCTTTGTTACGACTATTATGTAAATATTAAGCTCAGAGGTCACTGTAAAACATTTGCAAATACAGTTTTCATTTTGGGAGTAATTGCGGATTTTTTTAACATAAAATTGAAAATAAATCTAAAGTTTTAGTTTAGTTTAGACAGTGAAATTTCAATTTGATAAAAATGATTTCATTTGAACATTGGCAGCCATCAACTTCCATAAAAAGAAGCCAGTCCATCGGTCGAACCCTAGTAAACAGAACTTTAGCGTGATCTTCTCAATATCATGCTCGTGATTATTAATCTCAAACAAACTGTTTCCTGTTTTATGGAGACACCTACATATCAAACATGCAGCCATTTAACATTTAAAATTCTTCTACACTTCATGCTTCTCTGTTTGCATTCCAAGATTCACTCTCTGATTGCGTTACATCTCCCCAAATCCCCAAAACCTCCTCTCATATTTCCAGATTTGGGGGAGTTCAGTAACACAGTCAGCCAGTTTATCTTTAACCAGCAGCATGCACTATAACATCTGTGTCTAACAGGATATACGGGAGACAACTAAAAGCAGCACTACATACTGAGAGTCTACTTCTTAAGTGAAAATCAACAAAAAGAGAAAGACAAGTCAGCATGCAGACACGAAACATGGAGCAAAGCCGTAGTTAGCGCCAACAGTTAGCATCATGCTACAGATGAGAGTACAGCTACAGACAGAGTTCAACCACAGACACAGCATTGCAAGACAAAGTTCAGACAAATCCTCTTCTTGTTTCCCCGTTAATCAAACTGGAGTTTAATAGTATTTTTAATTTCAAAATGCAGCTTTCAAGTGTTAAAGTCTGGTGATATTCTATTTTTTTATTTGTCCTTAAATCCCATGTTTCTGATGTCTCTTCTTCCTCTGAGCCACAGGAACTATTAAACCCATCGGTGAGCCTCGCTTCTGCACTGGGTCACATGATCATCATTACCATGAACACACACACTGTAGTTTATTCTGACTCTGTCCCACAAACACCGTCCTGCTGCCCCAAATACTCACTAGAGAACATTTTTACAAGTGAATGAAGAACAACAAGGGCCCTAAGAGGGATCCTTGTGGATCACCAGATTTCATGTTAAGAGAAAACAAATTAATTTCTTGGTAGATGATATAACTCCAAGGAATTGTATTGAAGTGGCTCCTACCTCAAGTACACTATTCATATAATTACAGATACATTTGATTTTTGATTTAGGAGACATCAAATTTCTTGGAGCACTGGCATAAATCTGATGTCCTACAAGGCTCAATTTCAGTGACCTTGTAGTTATTTGTCGCCATGAATGAATTGCCTTAAGTCCAATTTATACTTCTGCGTTGGTGTCTGTCGCTCTGCAGTTGTTACGTTTGGCGTTGGGGTTTCTATGTTCCACTTTGTTGAGCTTCAACAACTTCTTCGTTGGTGTAGGCTACTACCCAGTGTCCAGTACGGCAAAGGCGTACCTACAGCATCTAATATGCTATTTGCAGACAACATGAGATGCCACTTTACAAAGATATGGTAGGTCACATTTGTGCACTAAGAATAAGGGCCCTAAAATAGATCCTTGTGGAACATCAGATTTAATATTAAGAGAAGTTGAGTAAATTCTTTGGTAGGTAACAAACTGACTTTTACGTACTAAAAATAAAAATTTTAAGAAATCTCTTCTATGTCTGATATTGTGTTCAGTGTGTAAAGCTACGTGCTAAATATAAGCCATATTTCTAAAAAGGGTAAATTATTCAGTAATACAAACATAATTTAGTGCGGATATTGAGCATGCATCTTATTTTTGAGCTAAATATTACTCCCCAGTGAACAGCTGCTTCTGTAGGGAGCATGTAAATAGAGCAGGGCACAGTATAGCACCTTGAAATACACCATGTCACGTAAATGCATTGTTGGTTGTGGTATTTTGATGCGATTTCTTGAAAATAGTGAAAACATTTGGGATAAACAAAACAATCTGATTCTCGTTAAGCCTTCATTTCCACTCGGAGGCAACCAGACGACTAGTATCACAAGGGTTGACAGGAATTATTAAGTATAATCTGTATAAAAAGAAGATATTGTATGTCTACTTATTTGACCAAGGGGAATAATGTAAAAGTAGGGACTCAGCCATGAAAATCCTAATCTATAAACACAGTGTAGGATTTGGTGTTTTCAAGGGATTGTGGCTGAGATACCATTCGTAAAATTTAATGCAATCATCTCAGTCAAATTACGCAACAGCCAACACTTATTTTCAGGTGGGCTAACCAATATTTGAGGGAATTTAAGACGACTAGTCTCACCAACGCTGACATGGAAATATATCTGAATATCATCTGCATAAATATGATGTGATAAATATTCAGTGTTTTCTCTACTAATTAAGGGGAAACGTAGAAAAGAATTGGACCCAGAATGGGGCCATGAGGTACAACACATACGTAAATGTAGAGTTGGGCTTGGTCTTTTCAAGGGAGTTGTTTATTAGATACCGTTCCTAAAAGTGTCTAACACTTATTTTTATGTTCCCAATATTTGAGAGAAATGAGACAAATAGTATCACTAACAATGACATTGAAATACAACTGCATATCATCTGCATAAATATGATTGGAGTTTTGTCTACTAATTAAGAGGAAGCATGTAAATAAAGAAAAGAATAGGACCCAGAATTGAGCCCTGAGGTACACCCACATCTGTAAATACAAAGTTGGTTCTGGTCTTTCCATGAGATTTGTTTGCAACCGGAAAAATATAGAATATCACCAGACTTATCCTTTAATTCTGGATCCAGAGATTATCCGGTGGCTCTGCCCTGATGTCACGTAGGTTCAAATGGAAAGTAAAACAATGTCTCTGATCAATACTGTGGCTCTGCTAAGACATGCCCCTGAAGTGAAGTGTTTTTGGCCAGCAAGTGCTTACTTACCAAGGATTAATATAAAAAGCCAAAAGATAGTCAGTCCAAAGGCAGGATGGCAGTAGGGTAAGGAAGGCAAAGAGGCTTCTTCGCCTGAAGGGGGTTCAAATAAAAAATAAAATAAAAATACAAACAAGAAAAAATAAAGAAAAACAGACACCAGGGGGCGACAGGTTGGGGACAGAAGATGGTGCTCCATTAGTAAAGAGGCACAGAGCGTCGAGAGCTTCACATTAGTGCTGAACACAGAGTTAATGCATCATGCAGCCCTTCAGAAAGTGTCCCGTTGTCTCTCTGGAGGACAACAGGAGTCTGTTTGCTGCCGGATGTCAATGGCCGCTCTGTCTCATTTACAACCACCAGCCTGAGTCTGTGACATCACTGCGTCCTCCCGGCCCATCCCACAATGCAACACTCAGCCAGGACACTCATCGTGTACGACCACTCCACATTTTGTCACTGTGTGGTGATGTCAAACCACGTGACGGCCACCTTAATGAACCTGATTATCTCTTTAACATTTGTGTTGCTCGGGTCGTGACCCCCGCTGACGCAGATACATTTAAGTCACCATCTTTGGGTCTGTTTTAGTTTTTCTGTTCCTGAATATGAAACTCCTGAGTGGAAATGATAGAACGCGCTGGTACTGCATCTGTAGTATCTAGTACCAAAAAGTGTGCTGGTCCTGAACCTTTGAAATCAAATCTCTGGGCAGATTCATGATCTTGTTGACTTCTTCTTTGAACTGATGTTTCCTGATTTTAATCATAATTTTTCCAGTTTTGGACTGTATTTTATTTACTCAAAGTTTAGACAACATATAACAACTCTGTATCTTGGTCCAACTTCTATTAATAGTTATTTTCCTTGATGTGCAATGTGTGCAACTGTGACAAGAATTTCCCCTTGGGGATCAATAAAGTATTTCTGATTCTTCCTTGTAAATTTAGTTTTCCTTTTTATTTCTTCCTTTAGTGCTTCTTTTAAATGCTTTGATATATTTCATTGCCTTTGTTTTATTGTACTTTCAATTATTAAAAAATGTGTTAAGACATGTTCCGTGTGTGGAGCATAGAGGAGGCAGTATTTATTCATGCAATCCTGTGTTGTATATTTACAATAAAGCTGAACCTTAAAAAACATGTTTATATTTCTCAAAAGATAAAAAAAGAACCAAACTGTCTTGACACCATTTCTCAGACACTTTTTTCAAGTGTCAATACGATCAATCACACAAATGATGTTAATGTTTTCTCATTATAACTTTGCCTTAATGAAATATCTTGGTATGCAAATCTAATTGTAATGTGTCTCCGATTAGGTAAAAGGAATTCATTAAGACGCTATGACAGTTTGGGGATAAAACATTTAAGGTTATACAAGATTATGGAATTTGCGTAACAAGAAAAAAGTCAGGGAGTTTATCTTAATGTAATGTGGTATGTTGTTGCCTTTGCCTAATTGTGTATCATCTGCATACAAACTACAAGTTATTAACAGTTATCTCTACTGCTTACGTGGAGGCTGTAAATGGAGAAAGGAATAGGATGCTTAATTAAGAGGTCCACCATGTTAGCAAACATTAAAATAAGTAAAAACATTTTGGCTTAATACAATCATTTCAGTGTTATCCTGTTAAAAATAAAAAAAAATTACCAGACATCTTTCTTCAAATCAGTATTTGAGGGTAACTAGACAACTTGTACCACAAGAGCAGATACTGTACACAACAGTATCATAATAATATACAGTATTGTTTAGTTTTTATTTTATTTAAATGATTTTATTGTCATGAAGAGTAAAAATAAAAAATAAAAATAATGTATTTAACACTAGGGTAATTTTTACTTTAATTTCAATATAAAGAATCTTGTTTAATAGAGATGTCTTTATACATGTATCTGCATCAGCGGTGACGTCCCCTCTTCTCATCACATCCACACTGCTGTAACACATCGAACAGTCAACTCCACTGTCACATTAAGAGGAACATACACTGATGGACATGTGCATTTAGTGATGGAAGGTCAAATACAACAGCAGATGGAAGCAAAAGTTCTGCCTTAACTGACCGTCTTTCAGCTGTTATATTAATCACAAATAACATGTGTTGGACTGAATCTGATCCATCAGCCAGAATAAATGACTGAATTGTCGTGTCTTGTTTTGTAGAATTGAACACAACTTTACTCCAAAAAGCAACATTTTGTCCCTTTGATCTGAGATTAAGTGAAATCCTGAGCTTTCGTCATCAACAAACACCTCATTTCAGCTGGTCCAAAACAAAGCGTGCAGGGGAGCTGAGCTCATCATCAACATCGTCGCTGTCGCCTCGCGCTGCTTAAAGCGCCACAGACGGGCAAAAATCTGTAGCTACATGTTCAAATCCCTAATCTGCCTCCTCAATCCCCGGCCGGGCCGCTAATCTGCCTCTGATTGGGTCTTCACAGGGTGTTTGACAGGCTTTGACATCCAAACTGAGAATGTGCGATTACTGATAATCTAAATCTGCTAAAAAAAAAACAAAACAAAAAAAAACATCCACTCAGGTCTCAGGACAGTGAAGTGCTTTTTTCGTTTCAACTTTTCGGGTTCAAATGTGACTTAAAGATATCGGTGTCAACATTTTATTGTGATCTCAAGATGAAAAACCAAAAAGAGGAGGATCTCACCAGTTATAAGGAAGCTTTCCATCTCTTTCAAATGAAGCAAAATTGACGAAAGTCTCTGCACCGCACTCTCTGAAACAGAAAACAATACATACATCATTTCTACTTTTATTTTGTCACTCTGTTGCTATGTAGGGCCCAAACAAAAAAAAGATGATCTCAGGGGGTTTATCCTAATAAATACATTTGAATATAGACAGTGTGGAAAATGTGGTGAGAACAGTTCACTACAGTTTGAGGAAGTCAAAAATATTTGATGACTGTACAGTAAAAAAAATGAGGAAGTGAGCTTTAACATGAGAGGCTGAGAATAACTAAAAACTTAAACTGAAAATTGCATTTAATATAATGTAATGTGAAATTGACTCTATTTAAGATATCACACATCCCACATACTAACTGAATGGGTTCATTGTTCAGATTTAAGACAACATTTATGGAAGCTCATTCCTGCCAGAAAAAGAAAAGAAATAGATGAAAAGTCAGCAACGACAAAAAATAAAGTCACTAATGGTAACAAATATTAAGACCAAATTCTATGGTTTATACATAAATGTTTAAACTAAATTATTGTTTGAAGTTAAATTTTGTTCCTCCTCTTCATAATTTAGATTTTGTCACTCAAAAACCAAAACATTTTGACTTACTTTCTACTTATTAAGTGTTTGAGATGCATGCTTTCTCTTTCATTTTCTGGTCAGTTTCTACACTGTCACCATCTCATAAAAGACAAAATGGCCAAAGACATGTTAAAAGTAAATTTACGACTTGGTAAAATTTTTAAAATTTCGATCAAAATTTGGAAAATTAACGTTTTATCACACAATTAGACAAAATAGTGCCCACATAACAGAATGATAACAGCAAAAATACTTAACATACATATATCTTATTCACCATCAATCACTGTCTACGAGTTAGTTTGTAACCACATCAGTTACTAAACCACTTTAAAAAGAAGCCGAGTAATAACAGAAATGATCACTTATTGAGTTAAAAGCAGTTGCACCACGGATATAAGTTGCTGCTTTTATCTTTGCAATGCATAAATAACAACTTAGTAATAAGTTTCATTATTACTGGGCTACTTTTTAACTTACACACAGCCGGTGCAACAGGCACCAAGATGCGGTTCTGACTCATGCACATAAAGACCAATTGGCTGTGAAGGTTATATAATGTATATTCGGATAAAAAATGTATGAGTTCTTCACGCCAGTCAGCCTCATAACAAGAGGAAGTTGCTCACGTTCCCAAACACTGAGCATCACTGCTTCTTAAAATAAAGTGTGACATGAAATCTTACAGTTCATGGAAACCAGACCAGAGTTTGAAGGGTGTTAGTTGTCAAAACAACCCCACTTCTACTAACAAAGCTGCGTTGTAATACAAGTACCAACGTTTCAGCAAAAATTGTTCTGTTTAAACTACAAAATTGTTGATGTGTGAAATTAACTTTCATGTCTTTAATCCCCAGAAGAAGAAATTATTAGTAAGTTATACTTATTTCTTTGGAGCTGGATTGTTAAAAAAAAGTGTTTGTGACTTTTAGTATTGCATTTTGCCTACACAACTTTGATCTTTATTTTAATGATTCTGGTGACCGTGTTTTCAGAGTTTTGTACCAGAGGCCTGTAGTACGAAGCAAGTTCAACATACTAAGGATATCTTTTCGTTATCTGGCTTCACAATCGCGATCAGGATAAGCGGTCACATGAAGCTGGTTATCAACTTGGTCATTCCAACCAGGGTTTCCTAATCCAGTCATAAGCTCTTTCACATAAAAGAGACGGAGTTTGCAGCAGTCTCCACTAGCAACATAGAATATTAGACAAATACAAATAAAATATATAAAACATTTATAAGCGGTGAGCAGGCTTACTGTCATATCTTAAAGTAGGCTAAAGTACAAGGCTGCAGAGCTTCAGTCTCTGTAGGGTGATATCTGTGTACACAAGCAGCTCTGCATCATCCACAGTGTGGGATCTCCTATGGATGGTGATTCATTTTCCAGGATAGCTGATTGGTCAGTATCTTATTGTCAGGTGGAAGTGTTTGAGAGTTTCATACCTAGCGGAGGAGTTTCATAATTTCCTTTCTGGTTGAGGAGTTTGAGAGTTTCGTACCTACTGGAGGAGTTTGAGAGTTTCGTACCTACTGGAGGAGTTTGAGAGTTTCGTAACTGTTGGAGGAGTTTGAGAGTTTCGTACCTACTGGAGGAGTTTGAGAGTTTCGTACCTACTGGAGGAGTTTGAGAGTTTCGTACCTACTGGAGGAGTTTGAGAGTTTCGTACCTACTGGAGGAGTTTGAGAGTTTCGTACCTGGTCATCTGCAGATGCTTCTTGCGGAGGATGAGCAGAAACAGAACCAGCAGGCAGATGAGCAGGATGCTGAGGACGGCCAGAGCCGAGATCGCTGCTACGCTCGGGTTCATCTCTTTAGCTGCAGTAACACAAACATTGTTATGTGAGACAATCTTATAGACAAAACTTAATTTTTAATCCTCTATTTAAATATATTTGATAATATTTCAGTAAGGGTTTAATTTGCTGTTGATACACCATGTTTATGTCCATGTTTAAATTCAGTATACAGCACAAATTCATCAGTAAAATTAATTCTAATCACTTCTACAATAATTTTTTTCCAATAGCTGTTATTCCATTAATTTATCCATTAATAATCCAAAATTTGGGGCGAATCCCTGAAATTGTCTCTTAGAAAAAGAAGGTACAAATCAAGCCCTAAATGTTATGTTAATTTGTAAATTCAAAGGATTGTTTACTCTATAGGAATTTGTAAATCTATGCATAAAATCCATTACAAATCTATTGTATCCGTTTAATTTAAATCTTTTTGAAAGTGGTCGGGAAGGTTCCTGAAGCCAGAGAAGTATTTATCACATGAGTGATTGTCGGGACCACAGTAGGAGATATGGCTTGGAGGAGATTCGTAGGAATCGGGTCCAGTGGGCATGTAGTTGGACGGCTACGGGTTCTGATATTTCGCTCTCTGTGAGAGGAGCAAACGAGGAGAGTGAACAACCACTGACCTGGGAGGGCAGAGGAAAAGATGTAGTAGGACTGCTACAATGTTTGAGTTTGAATGTTTCAGAGAATTGGCTAGTTATAGCCTCCACTTTGCCTGTGAAGAAGGCAGCAAAGGTCTCAGCAGACAAGTTTGTGGGTGGTGGAGGTGGAGGAGGATTTAGTAGCGCTTTAAAAGTGGAAAATAATTTCCTTGAGTCAGTGGCACTGCTTATTCTGTCATTACAGAACGCAGTTTTGGCAGCACAGATGCTTGTTGAGAAGGAGGATAGGAGCAATTGGTAGCCCTTAAGGTCGGCGGGGTCTTTGGTTTTTCGCCATTTTCTTTTAGTCGCTCTGAGATCAGTACGGAGCCCACGGATGGTATCAGTTAGCCACGGGTGGGGCCGGTTTGGGCGAGCAGGCTTGGTGGATAGAGGACACAGGCTATCCAGGCACGAGCTTAGTGTAGAGCACAGAGATTGTGTGGCGGCGGTGTAAAACCAATGGGCTTTTCCTGTAGGCATACCGTGAACTGAATGAAATAGTGGTCAGACACATGTAGAGGTGTGACTGTTAGGCACTCTGTGGCACAGTTTCAGACAAGAACGAGGTCAAGCACCTTGCCAGCTTTGTGGGTCGTGGGGCTGAGAACCCGTGTTAGATCAAACTGAATCAGAGACAGGAAGTCTGCGGAGTTTGAATTGTCTAAGTGAATGGGTGAGAAATGGGTGAGAAACTTGGGTGACTTGATGACCAGCTGTCCTTTTCAGACCATGTAGCTACTCTGTCTCTCGGTCATGCAGCTTTGATCTATACAACATAAGGAAAATCAGGCTCTACCTCACTCAGTACGCCACCCAGCTTCTGGTACAGGCTATGGTTATCTCGGTAGTAGGCTATCGGCTACTGCAATGCCCTCCTAGCAGGTCTCCCAGCTTGTGTGGTGAAACTCTTACAAATGGTTCAGAACGCAGCAGCGCGTCTGGTTTTTGATCAGCCCAAAAGGACTCATGTCCCTCCATTACTCAGTGACCTCCGCTGGCTCCCTGTGGCCTCCTGAATCAGATTCAAGTCACTACTTTTGTTAACTCTTACTTCCTTCCCTAGTTATCTACCCCATTGAAGTGATATGTACTGTGAGCTCTTACTAGTATGTATTGTCAGTTGTAGATCTGTAGTTGATGCTTGTATGTTGTTCCTCAATGTAAGTCGCTTTGGATAAAAGCGTCTGCTAAATGAGTAAATGTATGTAAATGTAAGTAGATGAAGGTGTTTGTTGTATTAAAATAAAGACAATATTATATGGACAATAATGAGATAATATGTGTAATAAGTGTAACGCAGATACCGGACAGCGCCACCTACCGACAGTGGTGATGGTGATGTGCGCGGGCTTGCTGGGCGTGCTGTAGCTGAAGCTGGTGACGGTGCAGTTGTAGGTGGATGAGGGCATCAAACCAGACACCGTCACCACGTGAGAGTTGGCCGTCTGAGGTTCCCAGGCCTGAAAGAGACTGAAGTTTTTAAATATCCAGCGAGGTGCTGATGAACACGATGACAGCAGAGACCACACAGTCCGCCCTGCAGGGAGAGTCCTCACCTCCTCGTTAATGACTCCTCAGATAAAACACGGGAGCTTTTTAACAACCTGCTGATGCAAAAGGTCGGAAACAAATCTACCTGCTACACTCGCACGAAAAACTGAAGCCAGTCTGAAGTGGCTTCACACAGTTTTCTTTATAAACTGTCTTTTGTGTGCATCCAAATGTTTCACCGTATCCACCTTCTGTCCTGTTATTCTTCGTTTGTCAGCTACGTCTTTCACATCCACTAACTTGATAAAAAGGTGCAAGAGGTGTTTTAGCCTTGTTACCAGTAAATTTAGAATAAATTTTAAGGATTTACTGATCACTTTATAGAGCCAGTTGATGAACTAAACGCCAACTCACTATTCTTCAATATCGTCAATAAATACATAAAAGGTTTTATATTTTTGTGTTTTCATTTATTTTTACATTTATTTGTTGCTGAACATCAGTGCTACAGGTCAAATTGCTGCCATAGTTCCTAAAAGCTTTGCTGTGTTGATTCACCAGATTATAAAAACAAGCTGACTAACGTCAAGGATTTACAGTGCATCAAAAACACTTCCTCTTTTTTCCGAATGCAAGACTCATTTTTAATTTGCTTTGCTGACATTAAACGGTTAACAGTTAGATAGTTTACCTGCAGACCCGCCAGCTACAGCTCTGAGCCCACCTGAGGGGCCGGAGCCACAGTTTAGGATGTTGTGAGGTTTCTAAACTTTAAAACACTTAAGAAAAGTCATTTTGTTTCAGAGTTTAATCTGTTCTGTTTAAGCAGAAAGCTGCACATTCACTTTTGTTTACCTTCATTCACTTTTGTTTACCTTCACCAACTACTTTTCTGTTTCTCTTTTATTTGTCTCTCGTTTCTTTTTGCATTTAGTTTCTTAGTTGTGAAGAAATTTGTGACACAGTTTTAAAAAGTGCTGCGTGAAGTTTTTCCAGGAACCCTAAGTCACGGACCTTTAACCCCTCTTTCTAAGTGCGTGCGTCTCATGACTGTGTCCGTGTGTTGAGAAGAAAGTGTTGCTCTACCTTGCGTTCCTTGCTGGGTTTGCTGGGTTTGCAGAGGACCTGGTAGTAGTCCACCACTCCCTCCTCGGTCCACAGCAGAGTCACAGCCGAGTGAGTGGCGTTCACAGCGAACAGAGACCTGGGAGGAGCCGGCTCTGCAACAAACACCACCAGACGCAAAAAATAAAACCCCTAATCTCAGTTTATAAGACAGGAAAACCTGCATGTGTAAACCACGTCAGAGCCGAGCCGAGTCTCAGCAAACACGGACCTCCTCCGAGGACAAAAATACGTCCACATGCTCAGAAGAGGAAGTGGGAAAAAAAAAAAAAAAAAAAATATTGCAGTTTCATATTCACTTTCAGGGTGCAGTCATTTCATAGCTGAAGAAATAATTATTCTGTTTTAATTGTGAGCATAGACAGACACCTGCCCGACTCACCTGGAGTCTCCCGCAGGTTCGTTTCACCAACTGACGACATTAAAGCTGTGAAACCTCCTTTTTATAGCATCAAATAACTCATTAAAGCCAAACTCCTCAGAAACACCAGCGTGACAAGAACTAACTGAAATGAGAGAACACCATGTTCAGGAAATATTTATTTGACGTGTACTTTGTGTACAAACACAACACACATACTTGTTAATGTGGTTTCCAGTGATTTACATAAATATATGCACGGCTCACACAGACCACTTCCTGAACAGCTCACCACCAGCAGACGGCGTTATTAGCAGCTTAGCTTTTGAATCCCTGCTAAAAATCATAAAAACAGCATCAGTCTGATTTAAAGTGGACGTTGTTCATCTCATCTGTGTAACTTTAAGAGATATATAATATACACATATTATACATATCTGTTGTTTCTGAGGTCATGATGGTGAACAAATCTACCAGGTTTTTTCATCTGAGGACTATAAAACTGAAATCCTCTCTCTCTCTCTCTCTCTCTCTCTCTCTCTCTCTCTCTCTCTCACTGAACAAACAATTGATTATTGCAATTCTCCGTACTCATTATGTGGCTGCTAGATTGTTGACCGGTACCAGGAAGAGGGATCATCTCTCCCAGATACTGGCCTCTCTTCACTGGTTACCAGTCAAACAGAGAGGAGGTTTTAAGGCCTTACATGGACTGGATCCATCGTATATTTCATCACTTTTCCAGGCCCCTTCGAACGTCACTTCCTTTTAGCCGTTCCACAGTCTCGGATGAAAACAAAGGGCCTTTTCGGGTGTGGCCCCCAGCGGCGGTGGACAGTAATTAAGAACATTTAGTCAAGAAGGGGAGAGCGGGGTAACTTGAGCCTGTGGGGAAGTTGAGCAACCCGTTGTTTCTGTTTTACCAGAGATAAAACTGGTCAAGTGATAAACACATTTAAAGTCCCCATGAAATCAAAACCAATACACCAGCATCCGACCCAGCAACGATAAAAAAACGTTGTTTTGATTCAGCGCTATTCATAAGCAGTCACGTGACATGTGTGGTGACCTGGAGGGCAAAACAACAGACCAACACCGCGACTCCCGCAAAAGCCCTCAGATTTTATTTGGATCACTTTTCAACTAAAAAAAAAGAAAGACATGAACACAAACTGCAAGTGTTGGACACTACCAACCTATATAACGTTACAGCATCCGCTGCCGCATTTCTGCCGTTAAAAACCACCAGGTCCCTGCCGCTGCTTGACTGTGCTAATGTTTACGTTTACCTTGTGGGGAATCCCTCACCCAACACAGCCCAGGCTCGTCTCCTCGATTAGTGAATCCAAAAGCAAAAACAACCATCCAGCATTTTGGCAACGTAAAACGTAACAACTCAAAGTAACGGTGCGTCTCTTGCATACTGGTTGGCAGGCAGATGAATTGGCTTCTGCAAACGTCAATCAATATTTGTGACCCTCCCTAGCTTTGTGTTTTAACAGGAAACGCGTACATATGCAGAAGCAAACAGCACTCCGCTCCGTTTCATGGGAACTAAGTAAAAAAACTGATTTTTGCTGTTCAAAGTGAATTTGGAGTCTAAACAATGACAGAAAAGTCTGAACAGATCTCACAGGTGCTGTAGGAAGTTACAGTCTGAGGCTATACTGTTAGCATGACGTGAGCTCTGAACTGCTGGATGACACAAGTTTGTTAAAATGGCAGGGTTGGATTTGAGCCAGAAGACCTGGTGGAAGTTGAGCCAGCGAGTTTTTTGTAATACTACATTGTATTCTTATTCACATTTTGAAAACTGTTTATTTTAGATCCAAAGTGATTGTTCCCAGTGATGCACCACGAGCTGAAATACATTTTGGTTGGAGACATTATCGTCATGTTCTCACTTTAAAGACATCTCAAGTAAAAACCGGCTCAATTCACCCCACTCTCCCCTACTAGTACAAATTTAAAGAACTTCATTTTGGATCTTTGTCCATTTTAACTCTGAAAAGTTGTTCTGTTAAAGGCTGCAGGTCAGTTTCATTCGTTTAAACGTGTATTTCTATTTTCAGTTTCTAGTTCTACTTTTGATTTTAATCAACTAAATGAAGCCAAAGTTTCAATCCAGCAGATCAGATTCAATGGGTACAAAAATAAAATACGAATTGTTAAAGCTGATTCACGCTGGTTAGTTTAAAAGGTGAATGTCTTTGCTTCCAATTCATTTTTTTGTTGATGCCTCTGACACGTTTGGCTGTTTAGTTAGTGCGTATAAACGTGTGTGTGCGTGCGGCGCTGACCCAGTTTGATGATGTTTGGCATGGAGGTGTTCCTGCTGCGTTCGGTGCAGGCCGTCACCGTCAGGTTGTAGATGTCTCCTGGGGGCAGAGGGAGGCTGGCCCGCATCACGTTACGAGTCACCTGACACCAGAAACACACACAGGAAATCACTTGATCCTTCTTGGAAACACACAAACCAAAAACAGCTTTTCGCAAATGTATTCACTGTTTAGTCGCTGCGATCGTTCTCCATCTTAAATTAATGACATCCTTTCATTGGATATCCACCGAACACACAAAGCAGGTGAGCTTTCAAAATGTTTTTCCCTTTCTGAGTGTTATATTTTACGATGCCAGTACCAAAACCAGCACTTCTAGAGTACTTCGTTCAATACCTTGAGTGAAATGCCACCTGTTAAAGCCAAAGTAGTTGATTGGTGGTGTTATTTTATTGTTGTTATGGACGAGCAAGGTGATCTATTATTTTTCGTTAGGATGCTCAATAACATCTGGAAAGGGGACGGCGATGAAAACCAGCCTGTGTCTAACGCGGGTAGATCTACATTTGCTTTGAATGTTGATTAATGTACATTGTCCCTTTTCAAATTAACAATAAATGAAATTAAATCTATTTTCGTTTCATTTTTATTGTTTGAAATAACAGTTATAAATATTGGAAACGTGCATCAGATCACTCCTCGTTATGATCAGAGGAAGGTCGACAGCTCTGGAGGCGTTTTTGTATTTGAATAAGAGGAGGAGTGAAATAGTTTAGTGACCACTGTGGAAAAGGAAGTTAAGCTTTTTAATCCGTTTGCTGAAAGAATAATTTTCGTTAGCTGCAGCTGGGTTAACTGATATCAGTTGTCCTCCCCCCCCCCCGTGTTGTTGTGTTGATTGCGTGTTTGGCCGCAAGAAAACCAAACAAAAAGCATCGATTGCAGTTCCCCTTTGACTCGACTCCACACCTTAAAGACCAACGTTAGGTATAACACAAGACTCTACATACAACAGTATGAGGGGATCTTCGGCTCTACGGAACTTGTAATGGACTTTTTTCCATTTTCTACATTAAACAAACAAATCAATCGAAAACAAAACAATAAACATATGATGAAAAGAATCGTTGCAGCTTTCATGACTGTATTTCTACTATTTTCTATAGTACATTATGATTTATTGTTGCCTCCATCCCCGATGTCTCCCAAGCTTTTAAACAGAAGTCCACTAGTGTTTATCCCGTTTCTGTGTGAGACATGGGCTCCATCAGTCAGGCCAATTAAACCTCAAACAGCACCTCTGACCCTCAAAATGTTAATTAAGAGACGGAGGCCTGAGTCTGCGGGGAACGTAATTGGCCTCGTGGAGGAGAAGATGAGCCGGAGACGATGCGGAAGAGACAGCAGGTCATCCCTCTGCTGCTAATTGGACCATCGAATAGACCCGGAGGAGATAATCAAAAGCAGCTCAACCTGAAATAACAAGCTGCTGCTGCAGAATGTGAACCGGTGAAACGCTTTAAATGGAACCAAACACTAAACAGAAACTTGTGCAGAACAGCTGATCCTGAAATAAATCTGTTGTCATTATCAGGTCAGTAAATATAAGCTTGTGTGTCCAAAATGATGATTTTGCTTCGATCTGTCAATTTTTCACATTTCCAATTATTTTGCATCTATTTTTACCATACTTTCATAAAATGTTAGTTTTGAATATATTTAAATATTATTTTCTATTTTATACCAAATCTGTAAACCACAGATCGCTGTTAGCAAGTTAAAGTTCAACTAGTCTTTTTAAAACTCTCCATACTGAATCATACATTGTTTGAAAGTTTGTTTTCTAGAGCTCACTGTTAGCTAGTTATATATCAGATACCTATAAGAGATGCGTTCATGTGACAAACAGTCATTTTTATGCTCTGTTGTGTTTCCTCGCCCTTCAAGGCCGTTACATTATCAAAACTTTACACACTGTTTCTTAGGTCTAAGAGCAAGACGCTTGCAGAGTTTAAAAAAATCTCTTTTATAATTCGCATTTGATCTTTAAACAAGAGAAAAAAGGGTATATTTAAAATAAATCCATGAAAAAAAAAACAATATTTTGATCAATCTTTCTGTAAATGTCTGAACATTTAGTATATTATCACATTAAAACCTTAAAAAAAATACATCTGACTCTTTTCAATGTGCTAGAAAATAGATGTGTGTGATATGCAAATTTGCGCATATTTAATGAGGAAATGCCTCTTTTGCATTTACAAAATAAAAAAACAAAAAAAAAGCTTATTTTTATGTTTACTTTCAGCCTGTAACGTTTCATTGTGGTTTGAGTAAAGTCGGCCCGGTTTGCCTGGAGTCTTCTTAACAAACTCTCACCTCCCAGAACAGATCGACATGAGCGAGCAGCTCAAACTCTACGACTCCTGTGAGGGAGCGACGTGTTTTACAAACATCCCGGTATAAATGGGTGAAGGAGTGAAAGACGTACGTCGACGGAGTAGCTCCTCTCCGGTCCTTTCTTGCCGACGGCCACCACCTGCCAGTGCAGCATCCTGGAGTGTGATAGGTCGATGAAGAGCTCGCCGTACGTCCAACGAACGTACAGGACGCCATGAGAGTAATCCACCGAGGAGATGTGAGGAGCCTCGGGAGCTGAGACAGAAATGACAAATTAATCACCGACATATCTGATCATTTGCTCTTTGGATGTTATTTTTAATACATCACGGATTATGTTTCTTTCTTCCTCAACATTCGTCAGGTCTAATGTGATTTAGCAGTTCAGTTCTGTGGCTAATTTAACATCTGGCCAAGCGACAAGAAACACAAACACTGGCACATTTACAGTAGAGCTGTTATCACGCTAAATAATATAATATTAATCTAAAATTATCAGGATAAAAGTCAAATTATTATTTCTTCCAAGTTTAAAGGCTGAAAGTGTAGTTTAACAACTGCTGCATAGTTTGCAACATACAAATATGTGCGACAGTGTCTCCTAAATAATAATAAACATGTAACCTAAACATAATAATTAAGAAGGGTGAGGGTTAGACGGGACAGTTTTCTGTTGTTAAAGCTACTCTCAATAAAAATTCAACCCTTCCTGCACAGAAGTGTCACAATAAAAGCCTTCTAGGGGCTCAAAAGGACATAAACCTTCTCTTTCATGGTAGGCTTTTAATGTGAAATATATAACTTACAAGCAATCAAAGAAACAGCATGTTTTTAATTATTCATGCCGACCACAAACAAATCGTCCAGTAACTGAACGCCAGATTTATTTCACAACACATCTAAGAAAGTGAAATTTAGCCTTCGATTCTGAAGCTGACTTGTTCTCCGCAGACGTGTGTTTGACCTGCTGAAGATGCTAATCGTTAAAATAAACTGACAGGATGGAACCGAAGCAGACTCTGGGGGACAGTAAACATGAGGGTGAACAGTGTTAGAGAGCACAGGAGGTAAGAGACGGGTGTGTCAGTACCTGTAACAAAGCTGACGGTGGCGCTGTCGCAGCAGCTGAGCGGCGGGTCGCCCCACGTCACCATCGAAACACGAAAATTATAATACCAAGCCGGCAGCAGATCCGTGACTCTCTGAGAGAATATACAAGAAGAAGAAAAACTGCATCACACGAGGCTTTTAAAACGCGGTCCTCTCTCAGTAACAGCTGATCTCCAGACACCGAGCGACGAAGCTGCGCGAATATAAACTATTTTAAAGTGTTAAACTTCATTTTCAGTGTCAATGACAAAAGGATGAAGATACTCGACTACTTCAACTTTAAAATCAACAGAATAAACAAGTGGAAGAAATGTTAAAAAAGACATCAGAGATAAAGTTTATAAAAATAAAATAAAGGGTTAAGTAGCAGTTTAAGACACAGTCTGCATGTAGAGAACTGGTTCTGGTTCTGAGGGCTGTTTTTATTTCCCTTAATCCTAAAAAGGTAAAATGGTTCCTGTTTGGATTTTATCTCAGCGGTTCTGTGTCCAGAATAACCAGCTCTGGAAAGTGAAGCCAGTGCTGAAGCGTCCTCTCTAGCAGCCAGCAGGGGGCGACTCCAGCGGCTGCAGAAAGAAGTGTGATTGTATAGAAGTCTATGAGAAAATGTTTCTACTTCTCAGCTGATTTATTCCCTCAGTAAACACTTTCCTGATGAGTTTATGGTCTCAGTCACTAGTTTCAAGTCTTCTTCAACACAGCGTGATGTTCATTTAGTAAATTATGGTCCCATTTAGAGGAACAGAGACCAGGAAGCAGGGGAGGCTTTAGGGCGGGGCTACAAGCTGATTGACAAGCCGCTACCATGGCGACCTGTCGTCAGGATAGAGGCGACTCTGTGTACATTTAAAATAGCGGCACTGAAAAAGATTATCAGGAGTCAGCTGTTCATTTTTCCTGTAAGTGCGTTTAGTCTTAAACCGTTTTTTTTCGCTAGCTAAAATTAGCATTCTGGTTAATTTAACGTTAGCGTTAACGTGAATTACGGACGCACGTAACCAAGCTAGCTAGAGCCACCCTCTTGTCCACAAATGATCATGTCTGGTTCCAAAAAACAAGATGGCGACGGCGCAACACCAAACTTGAGGCTGCAAAACAGTCGTCCACTTATTTTATACAGTCAGTACTCAAGTACTGTAATAAGTAAATATTTAAGGTATTTTACTTGAGTATTTCCATTTTGTGCAACATCTAAGAGGCAAATATTGTACTTTTTACTGAACAACATTAGCATGAACCACATTGGTTACCAGTTCATAAAAATCCTCAATATTTAAGTAAAATCATTTTAAACATAAACAATCATTTCTGACATCTCGTTACTCATCAACAGCTAAAACCGGTGACAAGAGATCTTCAACTATTTTGCAAAAACTCCAGAATTCTAGCTGTAAATGAAAAATAAACCTGAACACCGAGCTACATGACGCAGGACTGCGTGTGCGCGTTACCACTGAGGCGATGATGGAGGCGGTGGCGGCGATCTCGTAGTAGGTGGTCCACTCCGAGGCCAGGGTGACGGGGTTGAAGAAGAAGGTCTGCAGGACGTACTTCCTGAAGGAGACGTGATACGGACGCTGCCAGCTCAGGATCACCGCCGTCGGACTCAGGGGGTAAACGGCCAGCTCGCGCACACCTGTGGGCTCTGACACACGCGTACAGGTTAATAAACACAATCAACTCATAGATTACGATGTTGTAATTAGAAAGCAATTAATGAAACTGGCCGTTTTACTTTAGTAGAGATAAAAGATAAACCGCCTCCTGACCACCGCCGATACAATCCAGTTCTACATGATCTAGTTCTACACATCCCGGTCCTAAACGTGACCCGGTTCTGAACAATCCAAAACACAAACCAGTGCTACGCAAACTGGTTCTACGCAATTCTGTTGCACAGAGTCGAGTTCTACAGGATCCAGTTCTTCACAAACCAGTTCTACACTTTTCTACTCTACGTGATTGAGATCTAGACAATCAAGTTCTTCACTATTCAGTTATCCGCTAATACAGTTCTACGCGATCCGGCTCTGAGCTCCAGCTGGATGCGATCCGGCTCTACACGATCCGGCTCTGAGCTCCAGCTGGATGCGATCCGGCTCTACACGATCCGGCTCTGAGCTCCAGCTGGATGCGATCCGGCTCTACACGATCCGGCTCTGAGCTCCAGCTGGATGCGATCCGGCTCTACACGATCCGGCTCTGAGCTCCAGCTGGATGCGATCCGGCTCTACACACTCAGGTTCTACATGATTTGGTTCTACAGACGCAGCGATCAGTTGCTCACCGATATCGATGATGACGGGTTCAGACGGAGGACTGATCAGGGGCCCGTTAGTGTGATAGACGACCACTCGGTACTGAGCCCCGGGGGTCAGGCTAGTGATGATGTCACTCGTGGTGTTTTCCTGTGGAAACAAACAAACAAACCTTTATTGACCTGCTGACACCGCGGCCCCTGAGCAGGGCGCCAAAATCACCAAACCTCAAGACCGTAACATATTAAACATTTTGTCCTTTTGAGAAAGAACTCAAATATTAAAGAGAAAAACATTTTGAGAATGATGTTAAATAATAGTAAAATAAAAAAGTAATCTTTTGAAAATAAAATCATAATTTACAAGATAAAGTTAAGAGAATAAAGTTGTAACTGTACAAGAAAATCCTTCTAATTTAACGATTTTTTAAGAAAACATTTGTTTATTTTTCCTTTCTGCATGACTTTTAAATAAAATATCACCTTTTTTGTCCTTCAAACTGTGTTGGTAGAAAAACTATTGATTTTAGCAGAGGCTGGATGATCCTCAGTGTTTCTGAATGAATAAACTGTAATAATAAACTGTGTAACGTTGGGAAACAGGTCACACCCGTCCAAATCTGCTGAAAACAGACGGAGACGTTTCACACCTCAGAGTCGAACATAAGCAGAGTCGTTCACACGTCACACGTTTCCAAACTTCACTTCGTTTGTCTGAAACTGATTAAAAGCTTCATGAACTGTGGTGAGCAGTTTAAACATTTAGTCCTTAAAACTGAGTGGTCACTATTTAAAAGTTACTAGTGCTTATTTATTAGTCACTAATAACTATTCCATTAGTAACTATTAATTATTCCCCTTTATCAGTAACAACGGATTAGATACTTGATTTAGTTACTAGATAGTAATTAATTGCACATTTTCTGGCTCTGCAGTTCATCTGTTCATTGGTTACTAGTGATTATTCCATTCTTACCGGTAAGAATTAAAATGTTACCATCAACAAGCTACTAACTAATGTAATAGTTCAGTTTGGTTAAATCGATTCATAAAATGCTTCGACACAAGTACTTTGCATCGATGCTTCGTTTAATCCATTTAACTTTACAGCGCAGTGTTTCGCGGGGACATTTATTACCGTCGCACATCACGCTTACGCTGTGAACACAACGTGATTATGATGGAGCTGTTTGCAAAGCGGAGGAAGAGAGAGAGGAAACAGCGAGGAACGAAGAAGAAAAGTGTCCAAAGTCTGGGATTATTTCAAGCTAAAGAAAACAACAGCTCTGTAATGTCACAGTCCGTCCACAGTAAAACCAACCTTATGTCGTCTCGGCAACAGCACGACGGCGCCTGATCAGAAAGCAGCCGGTGTTCTGCCGGCGGACCACAGACGAGGTAACAGCAACTTTAGCATCTAACTGAAACCATGATTGATTGTTGAGTTGAAGCCAAAGTAAGCCGCAGTCCTCAGCTGAAAATGTGACCACGGTGCGTTTGTTGTTCTCCTGTTTGGGCCGTGAGTTTGAACCTCACAGTCAGGAGGTAACTGGGTGCCGCCGCCGCCGCCGCCGCCAAGCAAAAGTTCTTCTTAAACGACGCGTCGATGAATCGTGGAAATAATATATAGAAGCTTCAAATACTAAAATCATCATTAGCTGCAGCCCTAAGTTCAGTAAACACAGACTGTTAAAATGTATAACTGATCACATCGACTCGCAGAGGGAATCAACTCCGCCCAGCTGATGTGACACCGGCGTACGCCGTGACAGTAATCACGTGGACCCGCTCTCGCTCTGTCAGTCCAGACAGGTGAGCGGTAACGTAGCTGGTAAGAGATTAAACAGCCTCGCTCTGTTTGAGACTGGGTTTCACTTAGTTTCACTTTCATGACGGTCTGAAGGGGAAACTACCAGCGGAGAAATAACGTGATGCACAGCAGAGTACAGGTCAGGTAGACTTTTAAAGTACATTATGAATTCTCATTAAATGATGACGAAATGTTCCTCTTTTCTCTGGAGCTGTCAGAGATCCTGAATGTTGAACATGAGCAGAAAAGCTGCTGAAACACGGGAGCTATTAAAGTCCAGGAGTTTCTAACTGAATTAAAATGAATTCACTTCTCATTGAGGTGAAAAGGAGCCACATTTAAAGAGGTCACTTCCCCAAAAAAAGACACAAAGAGGAGGGAAGACTGAATCATGACTCAGCATGTTACAGGAGAGAAGTTCATCTACAGGAGGAACAGATCTGAGAGCAGCACAGGATGCCCGAGATCCGCGCTGACTTTTGTGTTTCCCTTTACGTAAATAAAAACATGTCACCCATAAACTGGGGCAAAACAATTCACCTGAATGCAGGAAATTAACTGTTTAATGCTCAAAAGCTTCATAAAAGTCAGCGTTGAGGATTTCTTATAATCCCGTCTCGTGTCTCGTCACACCCTTTAATTAATACATAATTCAAAATATCTTAAAACCCCTTAATGAGCCCGTGGAAATGGGTCCACAAACACGGGACACTCGGCCGTCACCTCGCTGCAGTACGTGTTCTCCATCCTCTGGCTGAGGCTCGGCCTGAGGCAGGTCGTAGACACCACCGACACCAGGCTGCCGTTGTGGTTCTCGGAGGACTGAGCCCAGGAGACGGCGGCGGTGCTGGAGTCCAGCAGTCTGACGGTGACGGCCTGAGGACGCTCCCGGAGATCCTCCAGCAGCTCACCGCCGGGACCTGGAACAAGCGGTTTTAATGATGCTATGAACACAAACACCCGGCACATTGCACACATTTGTTGTTAATGGTTAAATCCTTGTTGTATATTTTTATATTGTCACTTTATATATTTCATTGCAATCTGTCTGCACAACACAAAAAACACAAATGTTCTGCAAATAGTTGGTATATTTTTCTCTATTCTCTTTAATATTCTTATATAACTTTCACTGTTTATTCCATATTTATATATTTCTACATTTATTTAAGTCAACTGAATGTTTGTCTACGTCTGCACCTCATCACCAAAACAAATTCCTCGTATGTGGTGAACACTACTTGGCAATAAAGCTCCTTCTGATTCTGAAAGACCGAGTCCAGAGAGTCGACTTCCATTATTTCACACATTAATAGTGATTTAATAAAGTTATTTTAATGCGACTTTATGGGGATATTTAACAGATAAAGTACAAAATACAGTATCAAGTTATTTCTAATTGATTATTTGCATAGTTTAAAAGGTTCAACTATTCCTTAAATGCATACATTAAAAAAAAGGAACTCTTAATTCTTCTCATTAATTCTTTCAGCCTCTTAAAATCCACCACAAAGGGTAGTTTTGGTATTTTTTAAACTTGGGCCCTACTGAACTGTGGATTATGTTTTTGTTATATGATCACAGAAACTCATAAATAGCCTAATTTTACTGTTTGACATAACTTAAAGAATATAAGAAAGGTGTTAATTCGTTTTTAACTGATAAAGGTGGAAAAACTGTAAAATTCTTGTCGCTGGCAACAAGAAGCTCTTTTTGTGGGCGCCATTGTGACGAAGGAATACGCCGGTTCAGCTGCCGGCTGAAGCATCTGCTGCACCGATTCAAAACTTTCTGTACCTACGAGTCATTTCAACACCAACAATATGTGAACAAAAACCCTATAAAACACGCTCATAATATCTCAATCCATCCAGTAATCCGATCTTTGGGGTGAACTCATAAAAGGAAGCAAAACAACGTGACCGCCTTGTGAACGTACTGAGGTAGAAGGTGAAGGCGGCGCCGGCGCTGCTCTCTCGGGCCTCGCAGTCTCCGGACGAGCTGAGCGTGGTGACCTGGACTCGGTACGTCCCCGGCTCCGTCAGCTCGGTGAAGAACTCGTGAGTGTTTTCATCCACCGTGGCTGTTTCTGTGGAGTTACCTGAGGAGGAGGAGGAGGAGGAAGGAAGGAGGAGGAGGGAGAAGGAAGGAGGAGGAGGGACAAGGAAGCAGGAAGGAGAAGAGGAAGCAGAGAGGGAGAAGGAAGGAGGAAGGAGAAGAGGAAGGAGAAGAGGAAGGAGGAAGGAGAAGAGGAAGGAGGAAGAAGAAGAGGAAGCAGAGAGGGAGAAGGAAGGAGGGAGAAGGAGGGAGAAGGAAGGAGGTGGAGGGAGTAGGAAAGAGGAAGAAGAAGAGGAAGCAGAGAGGGAGAAGGAAGGAGGAAGGAGAAGAGGAAGGAGGAGGGAGAAGGAAGGAGGAAGAAGAAGAGGAAGCAGAGAGGGAGAAGGAAGGAGGGAGAAGGAGGGAGAAGGAAGGAGGTGGAGGGAGTAGGAAAGAGGAAGAAGAAGAGGAAGCAGAGAGGGAGAAGGAAGGAGGAAGGAGAAGAGGAAGGAGGAGGGAGAAGGAAGGAGGAAGAAGAAGAGGAAGCAGAGAGGGAGAAGGAAGGAGGGAGAAGGAGGGAGAAGGAAGGAGGTGGAGGGAGTAGGAAAGAGGAAGAAGAAGAGGAAGCAGAGAGGGAGAAGGAAGGAGGAAGGAGAAGAGGAAGGAGGAGGGAGAAGGAAGGAGGAAGAAGAAGAGGAAGCAGAGAGGGAGAAGGAAGGAGGGAGAAGGAGGGAGAAGGAAGGAGGTGGAGGGAGTAGGAAAGAGGAAGAAGAAGAGGAAGCAGAGAGGGAGAAGGAAGGAGGAAGGAGAAGAGGAAGGAGGAGGGAGAAGGAAGGAGGAAGAAGAAGAGGAAGCAGAGAGGGAGAAGGAAGGAGGGAGAAGGAGGGAGAAGGAAGGAGGTGGAGGGAGTAGGAAAGAGGAAGAAGAAGAGGAAGCAGAGAGGGAGAAGGAAGGAGGAAGGAGAAGAGGAAGGAGGAGGGAGAAGGAAGGAGGAAGAAGAAGAGGAAGCAGAGAGGGAGAAGGAAGGAGGGAGAAGGAGGGAGAAGGAAGGAGGTGGAGGGAGTAGGAAAGAGGAAGAAGAAGAGGAAGCAGAGAGGGAGAAGGAAGGAGGAAGGAGAAGAGGAAGGAGGAGGGAGAAGGAAGGAGGAAGAAGAAGAGGAAGCAGAGAGAGAGAAGGAGGGAGGAAGAAGAAGAGCAGGCAGAGAGGGAGAAGGAGGGAGGAAGAAGAAGAGGAAGCAGAGAGGGAGAAGGAAGGAGGAAGAAGAAGAGGAAGAAGGAGGGAGAAGGAAAGAGGAAGGAGAAGAGGAAGCAGGAAGAAGAAGAGGAAGCAGAGAGGGAGAAGGAAGGAGGAAGAAGAAGAGGAAGAAGGAGGGAGAAGGAA
>NC_060172.1:2246476-2247073 GCF_021292245.1 Micropterus dolomieu | reverse complement strand
AGAGAGGGAGAAGGAAGGAGGAAGAAGAAGAGGAAGAAGGAGGGAGAAGGAAAGAGGAAGGAGAAGAGGAAGCAGGAAGAAGAAGAGGAAGCAGAGAGGGAGAAGGAAGGAGGAAGAAGAAGAGGAAGAAGGAGGGAGAAGGAAAGAGGAAGGAGAAGAGGAAGCAGGAAGAAGAAGGGGAAGCAGAGAGGGAGAAGGAAGGAGGAAGAAGAAGAGGAAGGAGGAGGGAGAAGGAAGGACAAGGAAGGAGGGAGGAGGAGGAGGAGGAGGAGGGAGAAGGAAGGAGGAAGAAGAAGAGGAAGCAGAGAGGGAGAAGGAAGGAGGAAGAAGAAGAGGAAGGAGGAGGGAGAAGGAAGGAGGAAGAAGAAGAGGAAGGAGGAGGGAGAAGGAGGGAGAAGGAGGAGGAGGAGGAGGGAGAAGGAAGGAGCAAGGAGAAGAGGAAGGAGGAGGGACACGGAAGGAGGAGGAGGGAGGGACAAGGGAAGAGGGACAAGGAAGGAGGAAGAAGAAGAGGAAGGAGGAGGGACAAGGGGGGAGAATGAAGGAGGTGGAGGGACAAGGGGGGAGGAGGAGGGAGAAGGAAGGAGGGGGGGGGGG
>NC_060172.1:2244158-2246376 GCF_021292245.1 Micropterus dolomieu | reverse complement strand
GGAGGAGGAGGAGGGAGAAGGGAGGAGGAGGAGGGACAAGGGAGGAGGTGGAGGGACAAGGGGGGAGGAGGAGGGAGAAGGAAGGGGGAGAAGGAGGAGGGAGAAGGAGGAGGGAGAAGGGAGGAGGAGGAGGGAGAAGGAGGGGGGGGAGAGAGGGAGAATCAATCAATTAATTGTTTGGCCTATAAAATGTCATATATATATATATATATATTTTCCCCCACAAAAACCCCCACGATTCGACTATGTAAACCCTTCAGCCCTAGTTTCTACTTAACCTACTCTGCTGCAATTTACTCTATATCTGGTCTGTATATATTGTTGTTTGTTGTTTTTGTTTATAAATGTATTAATATCGACGCACGTTAAAAGAAAAATAAGGGAGACTTGGGTGAGAGTTTGGTTGTCTGGTCTAAGTTTGACAACAGACGTCTTGAATCTTGAAGCACTGTGCTGAGGTGTGAACAGGTGTCCCTGACCACCTCCCCGTTTACCGTCTCTGTAGATGTAGATGTTGAAGCCGTCGTAGCTGGTGGGGGGTCGGGGCGGCAGCCAGCGCAGCTCCAGCAGGATGGGGGGCAGTGTGGTGGGCAGGACGGAGGCCTCCGCGGGGAGACCCATGGCTGAGCCCGGCTCGTTGGAGTCCTCGTACTCGGGCACCACGGCGTTGACGAACTCGTCCTCCCCGTCTCCAGCAGGAGAAGGGTCGGTCGGGTCCGGCCAGAAGCTCCGAGTCTCCGCCGTCTGATTGGTCCTCACGGCGTCTGTCAGGTTGCGCGTTGGGCCGAAGGGGACCTGAGTGGAAATGCCCGCCGCCTCCTCAGAGGTGTTCTCCTCCTCCTCCTCTATCAGAGGGACGTCCCGCGATCGACGGGAGGCTCGCCGGCTCTCCTCGCCCGCCTCAGGAGGCACGAGGTTGGCGTCTTCCCCTGGCAGCGTCCTCTGGCTCAGGTGGACGATCTTACGGGAAATGTTGAGGGGGGGGAAGGGCACTGACACACAGAGTGAACATTTAAAGAATCAGTGCATCTGCTGGTTCTTCATTCATCTATACAAACAAAATTCATTTACACAAGTACTGTACTTTTCTGAGGTACTTGTACCTACGTTTCCAGCTGCTTTCTACTCGGCTGCATCTCAGAGGGAAATCAACACGTCGTCATTTAAAGAGGCCGTATTCTGCTCATTTTCAGGTTCATAATTTTATTTAGGGGTTGTACCAGAACAGGTTTACATGGTTCAATCTTTCAAAAACACCATATTTGTATCGCACGGCGTGTTGCTGCCGCTCGTCTATTCACCCCGTGTAAGTGAAGCATCTCACTTCTATTAGGTCTTAGTTGGGAGTTGCACATGCGTAACGTTTTAACTGAGCTCCGTCTCCACATCATCTACAGTCCAGCTGTGAGTGAAACCTCTTCGGACTTTTTTCCACTTTGCAAACCTGTTACATGCATAAAAAGATAAATAACACAAAAAAGCCAAACAGCAGAATATGACCTCTTTAAAATAAATCAATCTTTCTGTTTGCAGACCGGCCGTTTGGAGCTCTGTAGTAAACAAATCTGTCATCACGTTCGGAGTGAGAAGTGTTTCCAGTGACACGGCTCCCTCATTAGTCAGAGTGAAGAGACGTGATGACAGTAATCTGCTGCTGTTTTTATCTTATCAATGAGAGACACTCAGCAGGAGGCTCCTCTATGAGTCAGTCTCATTAATCTGCTGATGTTATATTAATGATCCTCACACAGCTGCAGAGTGTTGGAGCTGCCAAACGGAGGCTGAACGCCGGGAATTAACAGTTAAGGTCCCGCTTTTTGGGGGGGGGGGGGGGGGGATTCTCTGCTTTGTCAAAATGTCAGCGAGATCTCGCAACACAAAACTTGGAACAAGTTTTTACTGAATTTTCAGAAAAACCATCAAATTAAAATGAAGGAAAATATAAATTGTGTGTGATGTCACTGCGGTGTACGGGTGCGCGTGTGTGTGTGATGTCACTGCGGTGTACGGGTGCGCGTGTGTGTGTGTGTGTGTGCACGTGTGTGTGATGTCACTGCGGTGTACGGGTGCGCGTGTGTGTGTGTGTGTGTGCACGTGTGTGATGTCATTGCGGTGTGCACGTGTGTGTGTGATGTCACTCACCTGTCCTGTGGTGCAGAGGTGTGTGTGTGATGTCATTGCGGTGTACAGGTGTGTGTGTGTGATGTCATTGCGGTGT
>NC_060172.1:2220339-2244138 GCF_021292245.1 Micropterus dolomieu | reverse complement strand
ATGAAGGAAAATATAAATTGTGTGTGATGTCACTGCGGTGTACGGGTGCGCGTGTGTGTGTGATGTCACTGCGGTGTACGGGTGCGCGTGTGTGTGTGATGTCACTGCGGTGTACGGGTGCGCGTGTGTGTGTGTGTGTGTGCACGTGTGTGTGATGTCACTGCGGTGTACGGGTGCGCGTGTGTGTGTGTGTGTGTGCACGTGTGTGATGTCATTGCGGTGTGCACGTGTGTGTGTGATGTCACTCACCTGTCCTGTGGTGCAGAGGTGTGTGTGTGATGTCATTGCGGTGTACAGGTGTGTGTGTGTGATGTCATTGCGGTGTACAGGTGTGATGTCATTGCGGTGTACAGGTGTGTGTGTGTGTGTGATGTCATTGCGGTGTACAGGTGTGTGTGTGTGTGTGATGTCATTGCGGTGTACAGGTGTGTGTGTGTGTGATGTCATTGCGGTGTGCAGGTGTGTGTGTGTGTGATGTCATTGCGGTGTACAGGTGTGTGTGTGTGTGATGTCATTGCGGTGTACAGGTGTGTGTGTGTGATGTCATTGCGGTGTACAGGTGTGTGTGTGATGTCACCCACCTGTCCTGTGGTGCAGAGGTGTGTGTGTGATGTCACTGTGTGTAACCAGTGCAGTCTGGTTCACTGTGGCCTCAGAGATCAGCTGGAAGGTGATGTTACGGTAACACGTCCCAGGTAACCAGTGTTTGAACACCGTCTTCCCTTTGTAGAAATCTACAAACAGAAACAGAGGATTCTTTTTTATTTTCATGATAATGACATTTAATTAAAATCCACTAACGCCTGCTGCTCATCACATCTTAGCCGATGTTAAAAACACGGCATACCACTTCAAAACCGTAGTCCACGAACCGACAGGTGATTTCATTATGTCCACTTCTTTTATACGGTAATAACATGTCTGCAAACCGCTACATTATAATGTGTTATTAACCATTTATTACATCTTTACACACGCATTATAATAAGATGAACAGGGCACCTTTATAAAGCATAGATCGTCGTTCTTGTCCTTCAGTGTAGCTGATGTTGACTCGGCTGAAGACGTTACCGGCCGGAGGCTCGATCTCAAACACCACCCCGGTCTCTGGAGACTCCCTGTAGTCTGAGATGTGAGCTCTGCGGACAGGAAGAGGCTCTGAGGAGACAAAAAACACAACACATGGCACACTTCAAAACACCTGGAGGTGAATCAGAAATCATCAAATTACAAAACACAAATTACACAAACTTGCATGAAACACTTAAAACACACAGAAAGTCCATTAAAGTACAAATAATTCTGGATTATTTGACATGTTCCTCTCGTCTTTTCTACAATATATCATTATATTCAATATATATAATTCCAGGTTCTCACTTGTGAGCACAGAGACGGTCTTGACGGGTCTGGACCAGGTCTGTCCCAGTTTAACCAGCAGTCCCACAGTGTAGCAGAGGCCGTGAAACGACGTGTTGAACAGCACAGGCTCGCTGGTGTTCACGAACTGGACCAGGATCGGACGAGGTTCTCCGGAGATCTGCGCTGCGTACGCCGTGACGTTCTCCTGCAGGTCTGAGCGCTCGAGCGTCACCGCGATCAAACCGGCGTCGTTCACAGACGCCCGGAAGGCCGAGATCTGCAACAGGAAGAGGACAGGGTTAAAAACAGACAAATCTCAAATCACCGCCTCAAGAGCTTTCACAGGAAGAGGACGCCACGAGCAGCTCCTCTCCTGCAGTCTGACTCATGAATCATTAAATAGACCGCACCGCCGCAAAGGTCGTCTCCATCAACAGATAACAGTCCGAACAGACAGACACTGTCGCTCCTCCGCAGATGGCAGCTTTAATTTGCAGATTTGATGGTAGATGACTTTTATAAAACGGACACCGTTTCTTCCAGCTGACAGTGAACGTGTCAGCGTGTTTTTGTTTTTTTTACTACAGTCATTGAACATGTTGGAGATGTAAAGACAGCTTTGATTCGTCGCTGCAAACACAGAAGAGTGACGTCTTCATGTCAAAGGTTTTACAACAGCCCCCTGTTTTCTACTGTGAAAATCCTTAAATGGTACGAGGGATGTCACGATACCAGAAACTTAACAGTCGATATCGATACCAGTAAAATACCAATTCGATGCCACAGTTAATTACAAAAAGGTGGGTGCGTTAATAGGCTGATCCAAGGTGTTTAATACACCCTCAGAAGCTTTATCTGTACTGTTTTATGTATACTATAATATCAATGAAGGAAGACCGAGCAGCTGGTCATCTCGCGATCTACAGTTACAAAACTCCTTCATTTATTCATTCATTGTTAATTTTAGATCTGAAAATGTCTGTGTTGGTGACGTAAACATTGTTTTTAACTTTGGCAGTTTGCTGCTAACTACTTAGATTCACATACAAACCGGAACTAAAAAGCGTGAGCACATTACGCCAGTTTTAGCCTCGCTGCACTGGCTTCCTGTCCGCTTTAGGATTGACTTTAGGTGGAGGTGGTATTCTGCTCATGTTCAGGTTCCTCATCTTATTCAGAGGTTGTACCAGAACAGGTTTCCATGGTTATATTTTTGTCATACTGCACATTGCTGCAGCTCCTCTTTTCAGCCTGTGTTGAAGGCTTCGTTTTAGCTATGGAGTGATACCTCTTGTCTCTAAATGATCTTTGTTGGGAGCTGCACATGCTCAGTTCCTAGTTAAGGTCTACTAGCCAATCAGAAGCAGAGAAGGGCGGGTCGGCGAGAAGCCGGTAAACAGCTCGGGTTCAGCCGTACATGTTGCCGACCAGCTCGGCAACATGGACTGGAGCGAGAGTTTCAGAGCGGTGAGTTATTAATCTGTATCCATAAAGTTTTAACTGAGCTCTGTCTTTCAAACGAGCTGTTTTCAGTTCAGAGCAGAGTTTTCTGTGGGAGATGGGAACTCCCTTTGGGCTTTTTCACTTTGCAGACCTGTTACATGCACAGAAAAAGTATAAAAAGTCAATAAAGGAGAGAGAGAAAGCCATAAAGCAGAATACCACCTCTTTAGGATTTTAAATTGGTTGACCCTTTTTATTTATCAGAACTTTTACATGTAGACACTCCTGTCAAAGCACTGAGGTCCTCGATGTCCCCAGATCCAGGTTAAAAACTAAAACGGAGCCTTTTCTGTAGCTGCTCCTAATCTTTGGACTTTACCTGTAGAAATAAGAACTCCTCAGACTGCTGACATTTTCAAATCCTTGCTAAAGACACACCTCTATTCACTGGCCCTCAAACAGAGTTGAGTTTTGACATCATTGACATTTTCTACTGTTTTTGAGTCTAATTACTGGATCTCTGCAGGGCATCGTCCTTCACTGTCCACATATTTTACCCTTTGCAGAAAACAGATCAGCAGGTCACTTCTGTCACCACAACAGCTGCTGTGATTTCATGTATCGTAATGGGAACAAACTTTAACATCCCTGGAACCTTTCGGCTCTGTGCATTTCCTGAAATTACTCATCCTTACTATACTCCCTGAATCAACTAATAACTTATGGCGACACTTAATGTTCCCACACACCTTGAACCACCCACTGGCTCTGTGTATTTGCTGGGAACGCTCCACTCTCACTGCCTCCTTTGTGTTAAAGTGTCAGTTCGTCCTGCAGTTTGACTGATTACATGTGAAACTGACCAACGGAGATTAATTCATTTCAGCGTGTTTTCAGCTCTGTGAGACCGTTCTGCTATCAGCAGATCTGAGCAGCAGAGGAGCTGATTTCCTGTTGTTCAGGTGTTTTTCAGGCCGGTGACTCTGATGGTATCAGCTGTTCCTTTCATTAGATCTGACAGCAGGAGAGTCGACTCCTCGCTGAGCATCATCTGTCTGACGGGAACAAGGTGACGACATGAAATCTGGCTCCTGATACGACCTGTAATAATTTCCCTGTTTGTCTCTGAGCTTCCACCTGGACATGAAGGAAGGAAGCTGCTTCACAACAATTACAGATTTAATGTGGCTGAAATCTACGGATTCCGAACTTTCTGCGTATCTCAGCTCCTGAACTGCAGTGAGCATTTTACAGTCCATAAAAGTGTTTCTTAAATGCCAGGACCAGAAGCTGATCTAACGTCACCTCGCAATAAAACTCTCCAGTCTTGTCACCTCTGACACTTTTAAAGGCAAAATCACCAGCTCGTTTACAGAAACCTGTAATCGCTTTATGTGATTTATGTGATTGTTTTCATTATTCAACTATTGTGCCATTTGTTGTATCGTCTACTCTCTGTGTTATTATTATTATCTTATGTCTAGTCTATTATCCTGTTTATCTGTCTTTAATTATTTTCTCATCCGGTCTCTTTGTGTCTAGTTTTAAAGGTTTGTTGTTGTCCTGCGTCCTCTGTCTGTTCTTTGTTATTTTATTTAATCCCAGTTTCCCACAGAAGACCTTTGTTTCCTGCCAGGCCGTTATTGTACATAAGAAACTGTTCTTAATTAATAAAAGTAAAAAAACGTCAACACGGCATGAAGAAGAGAGTCCTTCTGTTTCCAGTCCTGGACCGTGGCGGACCGCAGCAAACGCTCCAAACTTTGGCTTAGCTTCACTAAAAAAGGAGGTTTGGTGCGAGGGAGGAAGCAGCTCCAACATGACGAAGCGTTTCTTTCAACACGGCGTGAATCTGAAGGAACGCCACTTAAAGAATCCTCAATACAACTCTATGGGGAAAGCCTGTAACGCCAAAGATGCCGGTTATCCCTCCCCTCCAGCTAGAAAGCCAATTATCTGCTTTTTACCAGACGAGCCAGGAAACACATTAAACCAATCGTGTGGTTCCTCTGACATCAGGGTCTATCACGCATGGGTAGTGAAAGTATAACTGCTGGGGAAAAACGCTTTTTAAACCTTATTTTGGGGCAAAGTCATCAAAGTTTTGGGGTGTTTTTCCTGCTGATTCTATACGTGCAGTGTTTATGTCCCGGTGAACAGTGAAAGTGCAGCTATGGCTCTCTCCCTTTTCATGAAGGTCACCAAGTGCAGACAAGATCTGTGGTGAAGGGGTTGGAATCAGAATCGAGATTCTATAAGTGGAATCAATAATAGATTCAATTCAAACAATACCGAAACGTACCAAACAGACCGGCAGAAATCTGTTATCAGAAAGTATGAAAATACAGCTTAATTTATGCAAAAGCCATTAAAACCCTGGCAGGCATCACTGACCATGATGGGGTTGTAAATCAGGAAGGTGCATTTTTCTCTCCCTTTTGATGGAGCTAGGCTAACAGTTTCCCCCTACTTCCAGTCTTTGTGCTAAGCTAGGCTAACCTCAGCTCACACTTGAAGGTTTGCAGTAATTTTAATTTACACGGTACAACTAGCAGCTTTTCTGGGGATTGCTGTGAGTGGGATTACAGCGCTGCTCGTATCACTAACAAACACATGTGGACGTGATTCTGTCGGCCAGGAGATAATCCATCTGCAGAGATCCTGACACTGGCGTGAATAAACATGTGATGCATGCTGGGAGTTACCCCCAACGGCTTCACAGCGGGCATGTTTGGGATTGTTACCAAAACAAATCTGGGATAAACTGAAGAAAATCTGATCTAAAAATAAAAATCTACTTGTCAATAACATATTTCTCATTTCTCCAGAAGACATTATAAAGACTCAGTGTTTGGTCTCTTTGATAAATCACAGTGAAGACGACCGAGGGCGAAAACATTATTTACACTCGTCTGATTGTGACTTTTTTCCTTTGTGGAGTCTCTTTATCACACAACATATACACTGTTGCAGGAGTTGACCTTAATCCAGAGCGCCCTTGGAAAGAAAATGTATTTGAGTTCCCTGTCAGCAGATAAACACAACTCCTTATCTGCCGAGAGCTGCTGTATCAGCCACAGAGTGGACAAAATAACACAGACGGTATGGAAGCCAAAAAAAGCCCTTTGTGTTTTTTTTATTTTATAAGCAACTGATTACTTAATTGTGAAATTTTATCTGAATTCATGTGGTTTGAATTCCCACCTCTTTAACAAATGTTAATTTCAAGTTGTGCAATTTCATAAATAAGCTTCCTAACGTGGTTAGCTCGGTCGCTAACAGGATGCGTTAGCGGGGTGAACACATGTTAAAATTAGGGCTGTTATAACAATATAACAAATGTTCAATAAATGTTGTATATAATTCATTTAAACCGTGATTTTAATTTTTCGATTAAGATGTTTTGTTGAGGAAAAAGGACTAAAAACAGATTTTTCTTAATTTTACTCATGCATTTTTGTTGAAAAAAGATTTTTCATAATAGTTTTGAATGTCAAGTGTTTGTTCTGACCATAAAGAAAAGTTTAAAACACCAATTAACCATCTTGTTTCTTAAACTTTCACTCAAAAAGCAAAAATCAGCCTTTAAACCTGAAACACAATAAGTTCATTAAAAGTTTAATAACAAACTGGATAAAACCATCAAGTTCTTTAAAGAACTCCAGGACAGAAAAAGGCTAAAACAGTTTGGCACCTCTAGAAAGAGAAGGGGGCTCCTCCAATAAGAGTAGCACTGCAAGGCTTGGGTTTAGGGCATCGCTGCTTGAGGTTTTCTGTAGGTCTGGACCTGATACATCAGCCACAGAAGTTTGGTGCAAATCGGCAAAACATGGCCAGGGGGCTTCTCTGTAGGGGGCGCTAACGAGCCATTTTGCCACGCCCTCATGTGCGAAACCCATGTGACACGTAAATTTCCACCGCGTTTACATTTAGTGCAAAGTTTGGTGAGTTTTTGAGCATGTTTAGGCCGCCAAAACTGCGATTCATTTGGGAAAATAATGTATTTCAATAGGGTCCTCGCAGGTTTCATGCTCAGGCCCTTATAAAGATTTATAAGAAACAAATTAAGAAACACTGTTAGGCATCAACATCATCATCCAGAGGGGGGGTCGGCTGAGAGACACGGGCATTATAAAAATAAAAAAAAACATCCATACCAATTCATTCAATTCATGGCTGCTCTGCTGTCGCAATGGCAACTGAGATGGAAGCAGAGACACGTTTGGGAGGAGGAGGAGGAGGAGGATGAGAGATGCTCATTATGTCTGATATCCAGGATTATCATGAACACAGTGGAGAGAGCCTCCGGGGCAGCAGAGACTGTATGCTAATGTCATCCTGTTTATTCACACTCGAGGCCGAGGTGACGAAAATCACACTGAATTTATATTAAAACGACACAACGATGTTAGTAAAGAACAGGTACCTGCTGAAATAAATTAAAAAACAACATATTTTTAAAATAAATACCACCGTATGTGATTTTTTGAGATGACCAGAAGTTTAAATTTACTTTTTGTTTCACTGTTTATTCTGCAGCTATTTTTAAAAAAGAGGATAAATCTGTTTACCAACTCTTTCTAAACGCATCTTGTATGTTTTTGCTCATTGTTTTATTTATTTATTTATTTTATTTTTTGTTTACTATTATCTATTTTATTGATTTTAATATTCTCATTTTAATTTCTCATGCGTTTTACTGTTTACATTTGTACTGTTATTAATAACTTTACCATTACCCATTACTACTGCTGTGTTTTATTCAATTCACTACTACTACTTATTACACTTCTGTTGATACTGTAAAATACTGTACATATACACACTACTTTACATTATTACTTCTACTCCTTAATATCTTGATACTCGAGTGAGCAATTTGTAACACAGTATTTCCCCTCTGGGATCAATAAAGTATTTCTACACTCAGATTTCGAACACAGATAGCTGTTCTTTCTCTATGTTGAAGAAATTAATGAAATATGACTACAATTTGTATAGAACTGAACTTTATAAAGGATATTTTAAAAGATGTTAAACATTAAGAAATTAGTCCTACACGTGATGCCAGTCAAAACACGTACGTGGCACAAAGAAACCTGATGTATACAAGATAATAATTTGTATGAGAGTTATTATCATATGCAACAGGGTAAAAAAATATTCGTCTTCAGCTGCTAGCCTGTTATTTTTGTACAAGTACATGATGACATCACGTAAATCCCGGCAGAGCTTCAACCTGATTGGTTTAATCAGCAACATACTTGGAAGCGCCTCAGAGTATCTGTGGGGCCATAAATGTTTAACAATGCGTCATATTTAAGATGTTGATCTTGGTCTGTAAAATCAGAGTTACAGTTAAAAAATGGAGTGAAGAAAGAATAAATTAGCAGAAAATGGAAATACTTAAAAATGTACAAAAATGGTAACTTTGTTATTTTTCAATCTGCTCCCTATTTCCTCATGTTTGTGTGTCTATAGCTTTTTATATACAGTCCATGATCTATAGCGCTAAAGGGTTATAACATTTCTTTAAACTGCTCGAGTATTGCAACCTAATCCTTGCTAAATTGCTGTTTTTGTCAAGGGAGTCTGGCGGCTTTGACGAGAGCGATATAGCGATTGTTTCTGGTTAAACAAAAAGGATCTTCCTCTTAAAGAAATGATCTCTCTCTGTAGGGATCCTTTCCATAACACTTACACAAACAATCTGAACCAGCGGCAAAAACAAGCAGTTTAGTGGACGTACTTTCACTGCTGCCAGCTGCAGCGCGCTCGCTCAGTACTGGACCAGTTTTAAAAAAATAACAGATAAATCACATAGATACAAAAACATGGTCCATGTTGGAAAATACCAAAGTTACCCTGTAAGCACAGTACTCGAGTGAATGTTCTGCCACTGATAGTGACTTAACGGAGCTCCAGCATACTGTGTCTTTAAACCTAGAAATGAAAACCAACATTGTCACGAGGACACAAACACACATACAAATGTTTTTCTGGTGAATGAATGGAGTATCTGACCCTGTGAATGAGCAGAAAAAGGGGGTGGGGGGAGGGGTCAGGAGGCGTCGCCCCGAGGCAGCTGCCAACATTATCATGCAAACCTCGAGTTTTTGTTTTCTTCAGCAGAGGGGGGCTTGGGGGCCTCGGAGAGAGGACAGACCTTTGACAGCTCCAACTAGGAGAGGACCTCCACAGTCCATTATACTATGAATGAGGCCGACCGGGTCCACACTGACGGCATTTCACAACACTTCTGTCCTGCTTTAGAGTTCAGTGACGACAAAACAGCACTAGAGCAAATTTTTCACTTTTCTCAATGAGGTCTGGTGAGACGGACGTCAATATTTCATCAGACTTTACAACACAGGACCGAGAGCTTACGTCTTTATTTAAACAACATGAACACACAACTTGCTGTAAACATCCAATTGTTACTAAACAACTTAAATCAAGGTCCAAAAAGGTTTAAAACTCAAGGACCAGAGCTTTTAACCACATCCCTGTTTGCTCAGCAAAATCAAGTTTCTTGATGAAAATTTGAGCTCCTAGGATGTAGTTTTGCTTTGTATTGCTAAAACTCAAAGCCAGTTGTCCTCTAATTTCCCCTTCCACCTTGTATTAAACAGAAAATAAGTTTTCCAATGAATATTAATGAGCCCAACACGGTCGACAAGCCTCTCAGTCCTGTTTTGAACAACACTACAGCAAATCTTTCACTTTTCTTAATGAAGTCTGGAGAAGCTCAAGAGATGTTTCCTTAAGACGGACTTATACTTTACTATCCCATATATTATTGATTGTACAATATATTATTGACAGTTCTTCATTTATAACACAATTTAATGTATGAAAGCAAGATTTGTCAACAAACCTACAAAAGAGTCAACTCAAGGTTGACCAACTGTCTTTTTCTGAAGTCTTAAACCACATCTCAGTTTGCAAACTACTGTTCTTAATGTCTAGAATGAACTTTCAGAAAGTGCACTGCAATACTAGGGGAATATATTCACTTTTCTCAGTGGAGTCTGGTGATGATCAACAGGCATTTGCTTGAGAAAGCTTTACAATGGATGACTGACAGCTCTTTTCTTCATTCAAAAAACAATGAGAACCAACTTCCTTTGAATGCAAAACTCAAACTGTTCCTAAACAACCCACTAAAATCACTTCTGAATGAAAAACTGAATTTGTGATAGGAGGTCTTGCCTCTATAATTTGTCCTCCCACTTACAGCAGAAAAAAATAGGTTCATGGGTTTCTGGGAACTCATTTTCCAAAGAAGACACTGGCGGAGCTGCTACCAAACCTCCAGCAAAACACCTATAATTTAGTATCAGAGCAATTAAAACAAAGTAGAACCCCTAAAGCGTCATACTTTCCAATCTGCCTTGTATTTCTTCCACATTTGAAAACAATAACATGAAACAACTGAAACTAACGATTATTTTCAGTATTTTTTCAATTAATTGCTAAAAGAAAAAGCAAAATGTTTCCAAATAGTGAAAGTTTCTATAACAATTTCCTCTTACACATTTGACAAGTTAAAACCTAATTTTAAATCGTTCGGGTATTTAAACACTAACTTTTATTTAGCTGTAATTAGCTTTGCAGCCATTTTGCCACAGGAAGATCAACACTTCTGTAGTTTTTTCCCCCCATCAGAAGTCTAGCTCAGATGCTAATAGAGTGTAAGCCACTCCCCTTCCGTCAGACCGCCATGGGACCTAATTTCGTAAAAAATATGTACTGTATGTTAGTCAACGAGTCAATTAATGTTTTGATCCTGTTTGAAATGTGTCCTGAATTACACATGTAATCTTTGTCAGTTTAAAAGATAAATTAGGTAAAGGAAGTTGCAGTTTGTCATAAAACTGCTAAAGTATAAGACAAAATATGCAAATGTGACGTCATATCTGTTTCTCTCAATGACTGAAGCTAATGTTATAACGTCGCTGAAGCTAACGTCACTATAGCGCACGTTACTGAAGCTAACGTCGCTGAAACTAATGTTACTAAGTTAAGGTCACTGAAGCTAACGTCACTGATGCTAACGTCACTGTAGCGCATATTACTTAAGCTAATGTTACTAAGCTAACGCCGCTGAAGCTAACGTCACTACAGCGCATGTTACTGAAGCTAATGTCACCTAAGCAAACGTTTCTGAAGGTAAAGTTACAAAGTTAACATCAAAGAGCTTCCATGTGTATATGGTGTGATGAAAGGACCAGGAGTCGTAGGATTAAACACATCAGGTGAGATACATCTGTGGGTTGAACATAGCTAAACTATGCAGCTAGTAGTAACCAAGCAACAAACATTAGCTTAGCATTACAGCGCAAACATGTTGGTAATCTATATTGTGCTAGCCGAGAGATGTAGTTCATTGAGCTGTTTCACACAAAACTAAATGTTACTTGTTTTACAACAAACTATGACTTTGACTTAAATTATCTTTTAAAGAAACATCCTGTGTGGAATTCAGGACACAATTTAAACAGGATCAATACAGTAGTTGTCTTCAACTCTGTGGACTGCTGAACATATTTTATCCCAAATAAGGTCCCCTGGGGCGGAAGGGAGGGACTTATTAAATTAACTACAGCTATCAAGCTAATGTTAGCTTAGCTAACATGCCTAGTACTACCTTAGTTTTTTGTTTTGTTAAGCTGTCAACTTTAAAACACTGTAATAAAGACAACTGTGATCCAATGAATCAAGCAGCAATTATGTCAGTTATTAAGTCGACAATAAAAATAATCATTAGTTGCATTAATCAAACGTGTAAATTACATTTATGGGAAACAAATAAATCATTACAGTTACTTTTAAGGTTGTTAGTTTTTGTTCTAAAAGAGTAAAACTAAACAAAGGCTGTTATAACATCTGTAATGTAAAGGCAGTAAGCCTCTTAATGCCACTGTTTGGTGTAATTCAGCAGCCTTGTAGTACTTCACATACAACATCTGCTTGAATAAAGGTTTTTCACTGCATGGAGTGAGATTAAAAAAATGTATAGACAAGCTGATTAAACAATCAGACTGCCGTGTAACACAGCTGATATTTGATGAGGAAAACAACCGGCAGTTTAAAGTGCTGTTTGGATTATTACTGTAATCCCCATATGTGAAAGTGCACTAATAATCTGAGGATACAATCAATGCGGTCTGGCGAGTTAACAGAAGGAGGAAATGGTCCCACCGAGGATGCGATTAGAACCGAGCTCGCATGACAGCCAGAGTTTAATCAGAGTGAATTAGGCACGCACAGGAAAACACTGAGTTTATTCTTTCTGCTTCAAACTGCTGCTTGGAAACCAAAACACACACGAAAACACACACACAGACAGAAGATGTTCAACCGCCAAATTCAGTTAGAGATGAGTAGAATAACAAAGACGTTACACAACAACTACAGCAGCTTCACCACAAAGTGCTCGACAAAGAGTCACTGTCAGCTGGGTCAACAAGTGCTTAGCCTAGCTTAGCACAAAGACTGGAAGCAAGGGGAAACTGTTAGCCAGCGTAGCCACACACAAAAAAATCTGCTAACACAGCAGCCGTTTATTTTATAGTGTAAACATCAGCAAATACTATTCATCATTACTAATTAGGCCTGCAAGTAATGATTATTTTCATTATTGATTAATCTGTCGATTATTTTCTCGATTAATCGTTCAGAAATTGTCGATAAATGTTGATCAGTGTTTCCCAAAGCGACGTCCTCAAACGTCTTGTTCAGTCCACAACCCAAAGATATTCAGTTTACTGTCAGAGGAGCAAGGAAACTAGAAAATATTTACATTTAAGAAGTTGGAATCAGACATTCAATTTGGACGTTCATTTAAAAAAAAAGAAAAAAGGAAAGTTATTAATTGATTAACAAAACCGCGGCTAATTTAATAATTTAATAGCTGACAACTCATCGATTAATTGACTAATGGATGCAGCTCCATTATGTGTCTGATCAGCTGATTTAACGGTCATTATTATCTGTACATAAAAGTGGTATTTTGATAATTAGATGATAATAAGGCTCCAAGATAGAAATTGTGAAGCTCTGATGCGCTAGAAAAGTGGCAGAAGTCTGATCTACCGGTTGTTTTTAAATCGCCCACGTCTTGTCGACGGTGCAGTTTTTACCTTTTCTGACAAAACACTCTCCTCCACAGCACAAAAGCAGTTTTACTTAATAAAAGGAGGTAACAGGGAGGTAATTAACGAAAAAGTGCTGCAGTGACGGGTTCACGCTCCATCCCTCCGCCCTCCGCCGGCATTTAATCAAAGTGAACTAACAGGAATGAGCAGCGCCCTGTGTTCGGCGTTGACAGCAGATCCCTCCTTCCAAACAGAAAACAAAAGTCTTCACCGGAGAGCCCCCCCCCCACCTGCCGACCAACTCAATGACATCAACAACAATGGCTGCTTATCCAACCCCCCCCCCACACAGAGGACATTAAAACTGCCTTTAAAACATCCTCCACAGGAAGCCATGAGCTAATCAATAACTTCTCCTTTTAACCGATCGACATCAGCAACAACATTACTGCTGCTTCTCTGATCAATCAGGTTCCAGATCAGACTGACAATCGTTACAAATGACTCAGCGGGTGGCGTTCACGTTTACTACTCGTGACAGAAGTGTAGTACATGAATGTCGTGAAGACTCGTAGCCCAGAAGGTGTCACAACGTTTAGTTTTCGATGAATCACTCACTACCCTTGAATTAGTAATAAGTGCCCGAAAGTCACTTAATTGATCAAAATTCTTTACTAAATTCCCTCCCAAAAAAAACAGGGGAGTAAAATTTTTAGGAATAACTTAAACAGTGTCTGTCGTTCTGGACTGTAAGAACCAAGTCCTTATAGGCACTCGGCAGCCATCTTGGTAGGGGTGGCGACGGCGCAGTGGATAAGTTAAGCCTTTGGTGTGAGAGCGGTGCTGGGCAATAAAACAATAGCGATAATTATCGCAATATAATTTTCCTCAAGAACAATATAATGTTCAATATATCGTCAATAAATATTTGAATTTCAATCATGAACAAATTAGCACTAAAATTTTCTATTAAGATATTTATTTTGTTGTGGAAAAGGGACCGAAAAAAGATTTACTAATCATATTTGTTGAAAAAGATTTTATCTTACTATCGAGATATAAATAATGATTTTACATATATCGTGATACTTATCGATTTCAAATAATATGAAATGTTTTTATTGTAATAAACATTTTTGGCCGTATCGCCCCGCCCTACGTGAGAGACCAAATCCCTCTGACGTACATAGAAATTGTAAGTCGCTTTGGATAAAAGCCTCTGCTACACGAGTCAATGTAAATGTACTGTAACGCTTCCGGGCAGTTATTTCGGACTAACGAGACCATCTCTAGATGAATGTGCAGAGAGCCACAGCTGCACTTTCACTGGTCACCAGGACATAAAACCTGCATGTTTAAAATCAGCAGGAAAATCTGATAAAAAAACGCTGAAAAACTTTGATGACTTTGCCCCAAAATAAGGTTTAAAAAGTGTTTTTCCCAGCTGGTTATATTTCCACTACACATGCATGGTAGACCCTTACGTCAGTGGGACCACACGATTGGCTTCATATGTTTCCCAGTTCAGCTGTTAAAAAGACGATTGGCTTTCTAGCGAGAGCAGCGGGGCGCCGTCTTTGGCGTTTCGGGCTTTCCGCACAGAGTTGCATTGAGGATGTCACTGAGCGGCGTGTCTCCTCTAGAAAACCTCTCTGTCGATACACAGCCCTAGTCCGAGCACGGAGATCATGTTTTGATATTTTGCTTCTCAAGCAGCTTTAAAAAAAATTGGAAGGACAAATTATGAACTCGCCTCCTAACGTCAGTAGACAGACACAGATTTTATCCACCAAACGCTCATTTCTGACAGCAAAGTTTGGAAAAATCAAACAAATCTTCAAAGTCTTTCTGTCAACAAACATGTTGTCTTCGGTGTGCATGAAACAGAAACAAGACTTTAATCATCTCCTTGTTTTTGTATGAATATCTCATGCTTAAATAACTTTGAACTAGGGCTGCGCGAAATGGTCAAAAATGTTATCACGATAACAAATTCATCATCCTCTAAAAGGCCTTTAAACTTTTCAAGTTTATCAATAATTGAAAGAAGAAGAAACCAGATGGGGTTTTAAACTTTTCTCTTTCTGGTCAGAACAAACACTCAATGCCAAACAGTGGATCACTTCACAAATCTGAGGCAGAACATTCAAAACAATTACGATAAAATCTGTTTTCAACAAATAAAAAATTTTATATATAAAATTTATTTTCAGTCCCTTTTCCTCAACGAAATAATAGAAAATAAAGTGCTGATTCGTTCAGGACTCAGATGAATTAAATCAAACATTTTTTATTTTGCTGTTAAAGGAAATAATAAATCGCTAAACTATCATTATAGTTTAGTTTAGTAAATGATCATGGTTTTATTGAACCCTTTCTAGATGACCTACTGATTATCTGAACGTTTGAATCGCAGCTCATCTGTCAGCTTGTTTTAGAGCACATCGGTCTGAAGCTCTGGTCTGAATCTGAATTTGCCAGCCTGAGTGTAAAGCCTGTTATCGCACAGCTTCAGGTTTTTTGGCAGCTTCCGTGTAAACCGTTTTCTTCTGATCTCCGTTTTCAGAAACAGGAGGACGCTTCGAGGGGATGATCTGCTTTCACACGCTGGATTTGGTCGTTTTGCTTTCCTCCCTAGTCCTTCGGTACATAAAGTGTTCAGTCATTGATGCATTTTTCCTTTAATGACCTGTTTGGGCTCATTATCCTGCCTGGCAAACGTCGAAAGAAAGGACTGATGGTCTCCAACGTGGCAGAACACCAGAGCTGGCAGCTGCTGTTCTCTCCGTTAGCAACGTTAGCCGTGAAGCTCTGAATTCAGCTGCGTGTTGAAACCATGTTTTTAATCTGTGTTTATTTTAAAGGAGCAAATCTTTTCTTACATGAAATAATAAATGAGGCTCGAATGTTTGATATTTAAATCCCCAAATCTAGAATTACCTTCATCAGCAGCTATTTCTAATGCGCAACAGCTCTGATATAAGAAAACAAAAAGATCATGATTGAGGTGGTTAAAGTACGTGAAGCAAAGTTTGTCTCTGATCACACAGCTGCTTATGTTTTTCAAGGAAGGTTAAAAATCGAGGTCAACCTGATCCAAGAGGCTTCAAGGATCTTCCAGGTCCAGTTGCCCTTGATTTTTAACCTTCCTTGGATCACTATGACCTGGAATCTTCACAAATACCTGCACGTTCTGTAACAGGGATGTCACGATACCAGAAATTTAGTAGTCGACATAGATGCCTGTCCAGCTCCACGATTCTCTTAATCGAAAACAAAAGAATAAATCCCATGTACTTCAACATGCACCCTCTTAGACCTCTAACCCAAACGTCAGAATGACTGAAGAGCTACTGGAATTGATTAATATTACTTTAAACACACTTAAACTAATATATTTTTCGTTTTCGCTTGATAATGTTTGCTAACAAATGCATGCAGACAACTACAGCTGTAAAACACTGAAGGGCCGCAGCATAAAGTCTTACCTACTGTGTAAAAATACGCTAAGTTTATGTCTTAGCCCCTTCCTTACAGCGCGGGCTCTCATTGGCTGTTGTTGGCTGTGAAAGGGACATGTGAGCTCCTATTGGGTCGGATTTGGTGTCAGTCGAAAGGTCAGAGTTCAGAGGCTAATTTGAATACAAGCTATCGTAGTTGTTTACATTCAAATTGAGTTATTACGGTTATAATGACACACGAGCCGCGTCTGCCGGCAGATATGAAGCAGCAGACCCTGAGGATTTACTGATGGAGTAATGTGTTGTGGACTAAATTTTTGAACTGGATTGGATCGTCTGGACCGTTTTTGTTGGAATATAATCGATCGGTGGATTAAGTTACTGTGAGGCTTCATAGGTGAGTCGCGTGACTTCTGATTGCACCGGCTGGTCTGACAGAGGCGCTGATTGGACCCGCTGTGGTGATCGTATCTTGAAATTGTTTGCATTGGTGGAATCACGAGGATTTTAGCCTTCAAACGGTGGATCACATGAGGATGGAGTTAACACCGAAAACTGCCGTCAATCTTAAGAGGTTAATAAAAACATCTGAACATCACAAACAACAACAACTAACAGCTGAGAGAGGATGTGCAGGACAGATGACAGGTGGATTGATAAAGATATTCATAAATGTGCAAGCTGTTGAAACAACAACCTGTGCATATTTAATTATTAAATTAATTTAAAAAAGTTAATTTTCTTAACTTTTCTTTATAAACTCACAGGTGTGAAGTGTTTAATTGTGGTCAGTTATTGCTGATTTAAACGGATCGTGTTGCCCTTTTCAGACGCTCCCTAACTCCTCCCACAGTAACAGGAGCGTCGGACAGACGTTCAGTTCTTAGAGATGCAAACTGCGTCGTCAGCTTTTGGTGATTTTCAGGTGATCAAACTGTGAAACGTCTGCCTGAATCAGCTCTCCAACAGATCCAGAACTGGGAGAAATCCAGGCTGGAAAAGATTTTCCTCACCAAGTCGAACTGACTTTGAAGACAAGAGCAGAAAACGAACCATTTTTCTCCTGAAAGTCTTGAATCCTCACCTGAATCCTGCAGGTCACATTTCTCCTGATGGCTCGTATTTAACCGGAGACAGTGTTTGGATGCATAATGTTAATTATCTCATAATATTTGGGGCTACAGGTTTGGGTGGATGTTGATTTGAGTTTTTGTTTTCCCCGTATGGAGATGAGGTTAACCCTCCCGCAGCACGAGAGCATTAATGAGCTCACATGGTGGTTGTAAGATCATTATCACACTAATCACCGTGAAAAGCAGCAGCAGCATCATTTCATTGCTGCTGTACGAGACCTTCAGAGCGTCACGACTGCTGCCTGCCACGTGTCAGCATCAGAAATGCTTTTTTTAAACTTTCCTGTTGTGTCTTAATGAGCTGCAGCAGCACGCGTTTTACATTTTAACCGCTCATGTTGGGATTTAACCTCCTAACATGCCGTCAGGTCCTGGAGGCAGCGTTCAGTACATGAACCCAACTGCTCTGTTGGAGAGCTGAAAATAATTGTGATCTAATCCAATAGAAAGTTCAAAACATATTATTTAAATAATAAATTCCCAGAGACTGCTGCTGCATCATTAATAACTTTGGTTTGGATCTAAACAACTGCGATATCTAGATTTTAAAAAGGGCTGCTGAACTCTGACCTTTCGATTAGCACCTAATTCAACCCAACAGGAGCTCGAACGTCCCGTCCTCAGCCTACAAAAAGCCAAAAGTGAAATACGACCCATTTTATTCATCAGTAACTTTGTTTTTTTAATCTAAAAATCTCAAACCACTGCCAACACAGTTTGTAAAGAAAGTGGATCAACGCTTAACGGCTTCCTCTCCTCATTCTTCAAAGGACATCTGCGTGACAGGCGGCAGAAATTGACGGTGAAAGTGACCAGAAAAATTAGCAGTAAGTTGTCAGTCTGGCAGTAAATGGACAGTGTTGGTCCATCTCGCTTTACACTTGGAGCAGGAAAGCTAACAGTAGCGTAGGGCCGGACAATAAAACAACAACAAATGTTTGATTTTATTCACTTGAATCATACACGAATGAGGACTATTTTTTAATCAAGATGTTTATTTTGTTGAAGCTTTTACTTAATTTTCCTCGTGCATATTTGTTAACAGAGTTTTTATCATGATTGTTTTGAATGTTCTACCTCAGATTTGTGAAGTGATCCACGGTTTGGCCTCAAGTGTTGCCCATAAAGAAAAGTTTAAACCACAATCTGGTTTCTTCAACTTTAACTCAGGAGCAAAAATCAGCCTTTAAAAAGATTTGATACTTATCGTGATAATTATCAATATCGAAAGATAAGCAACTTCTCATCGTGACAGCGTTTCTGGCCGTATCGTCCAGCCACAACGGTACATTTTGCAGTTGACGTAACGTTAATTAGCCGCATGTCATTCCTGCCGACTTGGTTGGGTCATTACAAATACTGGACTGACAAGTAGTCACACAGTGAGAAAATAAAAAATCCAGAACAGAAAAAAGATCCATCAAGACGCAACAATAATCTTTTTTATTTTAAATCGCATCGCAATCCTCTGATTGTCATCGAATCGTGAGGTGCCTAGAGATTCCCCCCTTAACACTTCATTAGCTAACGTAAAAAGTGGAAACTGGGTCATTTTACGATACGATATCTTTAGCTATAAGTGTCAGACATGAAAATACAACAGCAACAAAAAGGCTTTCTTATTCATAAATACCAATTTATATATATATATATATATAGGGTTTTTCTGTTTTTGTTTTTTCCCGCCTAGTTACATGGCATGGCGACCCACAAGAACCGAGGTCACTCCTCTGAGATTATTGTGGTTAGTGACACAGAAGGCTGCAGAATATAATGTTTGATATGAATAGTCAGTGTGGTTGAAAAAAAATATATATATATATATATACACACACACACACACACACACACACACACACACACAGAGGAAATTGCAAAACTCAAACCATCAGATAAAACTGAAAAGACTGCAGAGTCACATACTGAAGTGCATGACACACAGAAAGAAGATATTAATACTAAGAGCTCATCTAATGTCAAATATAAAAACTCTTTCTACCCAGTGTAGCAACTCCAGCTGTCACATGTGTTCATCTCATGGTGCTGAATGACAATCCTCTTAGTTCCTGTTTACTACAAACTGAATACTGTTTGGGGTTGGTGGGACAAAACATGATGTCTGAAGACGTCACTTTGAAACTGGGACGAACATTTTTCAATGTTATAGAAAAAGAATGATTAAAAAAAAAGATGGGGATTAATACATATTCTGTCGATAAACTAATTGTTTCAGTGCATATAAAATAAAAAAGTAAAGATTATCCCTTAATTAAACAACGGACATGTTGTTCACAGCATGTTTGAATTATTAATTAAATAAAAACAAATTAATATTTTGAGACATAAAAAACTAAAACTGTTTTTCTACAAAATAATTTTTTCGTTGAACAACAGAGACCAAACTTTTGTTTTTTAAATTCAAGCAGGAACCTCAGGAAAGTGAAGCCAGTGCTGAAGTAACTTAAACCTGCGTCCTCTCCGGCGGCCAGCAGGGGGCGACTCCAGCGGCTGCAGAAAGAAGTGTGATTGTATAGAAGTCTATGAGAAAATGTTTCTACTTCTCAGCTGATTTATTCCCTCAGTAAACACTTTCCTGATGAGTTTATGGTCTCAGTCGCTAGTTTCAAGTCTTCTTCAACACAGCGTGATGTTCATTTAGTAAATTATGGTCCCATTTAGAGGAACAGAGACCAGGAAACAGGGGAGGCTTTAGGGCGGGGCTACAAGCTGATTGACAGGTCGCTACCTGCTAATGTCACAGTTGACATGAATTACAGATGCACCTTGCTAACCAAGCTAGCAAGCTAGTTGCAAAACAATCAAGATAACGCCAAAATGCCAAACTCGAGGCTTCAAAACAGCAGTCCACAAACCAACGCGTGACGTCACGGCGGCCACGTCCACTTCCTTTATAGCGTCTGTGTTTAAAACACAAGCAGCCAAACAAGAAACTGTAGAAGGTGGACTCTCCCCAGCTTCACTGACTCCATTTGAATCTTATTCTTCTTAAATGTCGTGTATTTTATTTCAAAACTTGAAATATGAACTCATAGGGTCAATGAAAATACACTCAAGTGTCCAGTTTATTAGGAACACTACCTTCCTCTAAGTCAGTCCAATCGATCGGCCCGGTAACAGATCCTCCTTCATGCAGGTCATCATGTTCAGTCTGAGTTGTAGGATCATTGAGGAGGATGTAGTTTGGATTTATAATACTGTTCGCTTCATGAAGGTTAGAATTTACAGCAGGACTGTTGTGCTTTTATCACCTTTATTTAACCAGAAAAAGTCCTGGCCCAACCCGTTCTCAACCCAGGGCGTCACATATGGACGCCTGGGCACCAAAACCACTTGGTAACGTTTAGGAAAAGATCATGGTTTGGGTTAAAATAAAGGAATCAGTGTTGACTTTTTGTTTCACACGGGGAACGAACATCAGCCTCCAGGGTGAAAGTCCGGTTTCTGACCCACCATCCACCTCCTTCAGCTGACTTTTCTGTTTTTTACAGCAGTACTTTTAGCGTTGAACAGCGGCGCTAAAGGGCTTCCCCTCAGTGCGTTAAACTATGACGTGAAAGGCTGCCAGATGCTGAAGGACGTGACAAAGCGTAGGGATCTGACGCTCTGGGAATGAGGCAGGCAGCAGCACGATCAACAGGGTTACAGACATAAAAACACAGCATCATGCCATGAAAATAAAGAATAAATTTCAGGATCATAAACTGTCACAAGGCATCGCCATCAGGGATCAAACAGATCAATCAGTCGAAGCGTCTCCCGCCACATGTGCCTGCCTCCAAGTCATTTGAAATGACTAAACGCACCCAGTGAGAGCAGCTGTGAAGATTCAGGCCATTTTGGGAGCAGCGTGCTTAAACACCCCTTTTTCAGATTCAGTCCTGACTTTAGGGAGTAAGTCCTGGAAGCGAAGACCACACTTTCCTCAAGGCTGCAGCAGACCAAGAAACAGCCGTATAAATAAAAATATGCAGATGATTAAGTCTGCAGGTGAACTGTTGTGTCCACACGTTAGTTTGCGCTACCTGTACCTAATAAACTGGACACTGAGTGTAACTGGTGGATCAGCTGCAGCTCTGGAGAAAAAAAACCCATCATTTTGTGTTCCAGGTGTTTTATTTCTGGTCACAACCCCCATGTTGGGAACCACTACTCTGAGCTTTTCTTTCACTTTAGTTTTCATAAACTAACGAGGTTAAATGAAAATTACATGCACACGTCTCCCCTGCAGAAACCAACTGCTACACCTGAACCAGCATCATTCCCCCTGACATATTAAAAAGCAGTAGATTTGGACACAGGAGTCCTCAGGTAGAAAATGCAGCAGGAGGCGACACCTCATTCTGAAAGAACTAGAAAGATAGAAACGCTCAGGCAGGCTGCACCGCACCTGTGCAGGTAAATGAAAAAGCACCAGCTGTGGATGGAAAATCGCGCTGTTGTTCAGACAGACAGGTTTCTTCTGGTGTGTGTGTGTGCGCGCGCACGCGCGTGCGTGAGTGATCCTCAGTGATGCTGACAGACTTGCAGGGAATCACTGAGGCTGCAGCCGACTGACCCACTTTCCGCAGGGCCAAACGAGCTGCTGGCTGCCTCACAAACCGACCTGCGGTGCCACAACGCGTCCGTCTCCCCGCTCCTCCTCCAGCACACACACCTACATCCTCACCACACACCTCCTTTATAACTTCTCCATTCACTTAAACCCATTTTATCTGCTCTGTTTTGACAAAGCCAAGCCGCACAGCTGCTTCACATGCGCCCAGACAGGCGGCGGCAGCGGCGCCTCCAAACACTCAATATCTACCGGGAAAAACGGCTCCTTACCTGGGTAAACCAGAGCAGACACACCGTTAGAAGCAGCGGTGAAAGCATGGCGTCTCTCTGTCAAACACTTCCCGTACAGTCTGGGTTTTTCCTCTCAGTCTGCTGCGCATCCAAACAATGGCGATTTTTCTGCTGCATCGGAGCGCGATGCTCCCGCACGGATTCTGTTTGCGGCGTGTTTCCGCTCCGCAGCTCTAACTGCACACCGCCATCATCATCATCTTTATCTTCTTCACCGTCGGTATTATCTTCAGCTTCGGTGCGGAACGCCGCTCGAACCGGACCCGCTGTGATTCAGAGGAAACAGGCCGGGCTCCGGCGTCCATGCCGCGGCCTGGAGACGAGCAGGAGGTCGGTGTCGGTCAGCGGTGATGAAGCTGCTGCTGCTGCTGCGCGGCGTCGCCCCGCCCTGCGCTCCGGAGGCTGCACGGAGACACGGGTCCTCCCCCTCATCATCATCATCATCATCATCATCTTCATCTTCTTCAGAAGCATTACAACATGCACTTTCTGAGAACCAGCAAGTCTTTAAAGGTCACATTAAATCCCCTTTTTCCCGCCTCCTCAGCAGAGAAACTATTTGTGGATCATGCAGCAGCTTATTTTGACTCATGATCAGGTTTTGTGTGAGGCAGCGACCTCTTGTGGCAGAAGAAGTCAGGTGACGCGGTATAAAGCGCAACAAAGTCGGTAAGGCGTAAAGTGCCTTTCAGACACAATGCAGCATTATTTTGTTGCTGCGTCGACCAACATGCAACGTACCGCTTTGCAAGCTCGCACGCAACCCGCAGTCAAAGTTCAACCTTGTTGACCTCCTGCGCTGAACCCATAGACTCGACAAAAGAAGTGACATAGCCGCCGTGATGTCACAACATTTGTTTGTGGACTGCCGTTTTGAAGCCTCGAGTTTTTTGGCCATCGCATGTTGATTTTTTTGCAACCGGACACCAGACGTGAGCATATTTGGCGCCAGCTGCATCTGTAATTCACATTAACTGTGATATTAGCTGGGATGCTAATTTTGGCTAGCGACAAACGGGCTTAAGACAAAATGTACTTACTTACCTCTATCTGTATTGTATTGTCCTTGTAGCCCCGCCCTAAAGCCTCCCCTGCTTCCTGGTCTCTGTTCCTCTAAATGGGACCATAATTTACTAAATGAACATCATGCTGTGTTGAAGAAGACTTGAAACTAGCGACTGAGACCAGAAACTCATCAGGAAAGTGTTTACTGAGGGAATAAATCAGCTGACAAGTAGAAACATTTTCTCATAGACTTCTTTCTGCAGCCGGTGGAGTCGCCCCCTGCTGGCTGCTGGAGAGGACGCAGGTTTAAGTCGCCCCCTGCTGGCTGCTGGAGAGGACGCAGGTTTAAGTCGCCCCCTGCTGGCTGCTGGAGAGGACGCAGGTTTAAGTCGCCCCCTGCTGGCTGCTGGAGAGGACGCAGGTTTAAGT
>NC_060172.1:2207180-2220239 GCF_021292245.1 Micropterus dolomieu | reverse complement strand
CACAGTGGACTCTCCCCCTCCTCTCCCCCTCCTCCCATCTCCCCGTGCTCTCCCCCTCCTCCCCCTCACAGTGGACTCTCCCCCTCTGGTTAGATGCCAACTGTGTTTCTAATCTACTTTTGGTTTTTATTTAAAAACTAGAATCTTTATGCAGATTCTGATAGGTAGCATCTGATTATGGACTATATGTATATATTACACATTAAATGTTAATCTTCCTGTGTCCACATTATTGTTCTGTCTCTCATCATCATCAATCAGTGCCAAGAGTAATTAAATCAACTAAAATCATGTTTTATTATTTTATCTAATTCACTTGATTATTACTTTTTACTGTGTGATTTTATTTCTTACTCTTGTGTTCTCACTTTTAGGCTTTATATTAAAAATATTCAGGGTGACATTTGGGGGATTCAGCATTACAAAAAATGTAAAGTTGCTTTTTCACATGTGAACCACATCTGCTAATTCATCACGTTTTTGTGTTTGACGTATGAAATTGTGTGTCAAATTAAAAAACATCTCGCGCACTTGATAGAAAATAAAATAAAATAAAGGTGTTTTTGACGCCCCCTGCTGGTGAAAATAACACCTGACACATGCAGCAGGCAGATAAAAACAAGAGTAAACCTTCAACTGTTGTTATCTTTGCTGTGATGAACCCTTTGATACGGTTCAATCAGAAAGATGCTAAACAAGAAGAAGCTCTGCAGGAGTTCGCCTGGACCTTTAACATACAGCTGACAGAGTCCTCTTCTCCACACAGGTGCTTTAACCTTTAGTCCACAATCCAAGTCTATTCAAAATGTTAAAGCCTGATCACCACAAATAAAACAGATTACAGATTACAGGAGCATCTCCAGCAGCAGAACCAGACTGACAGATTAAAGGCTCAGGAAACCTTTGCAGGTGTTTTAGTCAGCTGATCAGAGTTCTTCTCAGGTCGACGTTTCTTTTTTATAAATTCTTTATTCTAAAATTCTGATAACATTTTAAGATACTGGAGTTTTGATTTCCATGAGCTGTAAACTGTAATCATCCAGATTAAAACAAAAAATAAAGGCTTGAAATATTTCACTTCATGTGTTATGAATGTAGAATATGAAAGCTTCACTTTTTGAATCATATTAGGGAAGAAAAGTTAATTTTCTTAATGAGGGTGTGTTGCTATGAGATCACAGCTGGCTCAGAAGAAGAAGAAGGTGGTTGTTGGTCATGCAGTGTTTGGATGCTACCACCTTGTGGTCACATGTGAGCACTACAGTTCTACACCATTGAAACAGCATTTAAAATTTTTATTTTCATTATTTGATTTTATACATTTAAGCCCAAAAGTATTTACACTCATGCCAAAATTTGGTTTAAAGTTACTTTCTGTTGTATTTTATTTTATTTCTGTACTAAAAAATGCCATTTCCAAATTTCCTTGCCATCACTCGGGTCTTCAGTTTCCTCCACAGATCCTCTATGGGATTCAGGTCTGGACTCGTCCTTTGAGGTTTTTCACTGTGTGGAACTCCTTTTACTTTTTCATTATGCATTACACTGGGGCCCCTGGCACCTGATCCCTTATCCAAAGCGGTGGCATGCCGCTGGAGGAACGAGGGGTTAAGTGTCTTGCTCAGGGACACGTTGGTGGATGTGTCGCAGTGGGAATCGAACCCGGGTCTCCCACACCAAAGGCATGTGTCTTTTGTTTAGCCGAGCAGCAATTTAAATGTTTAAACTCTGAATTAAGATCAGCCGCAGAAGTTTCCCACAATGATTGATGAGGACGATTGATTTCCTGCTGCTCTGCTCCGGACTGACCAGATTATATTGTGAGACCAACTGTTTCTGCACATCTGGACCTTCGACTCCAGCTGTTAGATCTCCATCGACCGCAGCCGTTCAGATTTAGCCGTAACAATAAAAGGGTTCGACACTGTAATTGTCTCATTTTCCCTCCGGATAAATGTCATCTGGTCTGAACTTCTCTCAGAGAACTCTGATCCAGAAATCCTAAAACAATCTACGACAGCGTTAATGATCTCTGACATGAACATGAATAAGTTCCTCCGAGAGTCTGGAGCCAGTTTTAAATGTCAGCTAAGATTTTCTATTTTGGGCAGGATGATTTGTAAGTATTCAAGCTCTTACTTGGAAGAGTTTTAACATTTCCTTTGATTCAAAGCCAGTTTGGAAATTAGGCCGAATGTTTTTTTAAGCTTCTTTGTTCTCTAAACAAGAAAAGAGTTTGTTTTGGAAATCTTTTTCCAAAATGGCTGCACAAAAGTTTTGTGTTATTGTGTGACTTTGTTGTTTTGTTTTAAAGGGTTAAAAACACAAAAGTCACACACTGACCTACCGAGGCAGGTAGACCAGAGAAGTAAAATTACTATTTTTAGCAATGGAGTCTGGTGGCTTTGACGACAAAGACACTGTTCCGGGTTAAATAAAACAGATTTTTCTGTCTTAAGCATTTAAAAAGTCACATTAGCAAACACAATGAGGTTAGCATAAAAAGCAATATTAATGTAGTCGAATAAAGGGTAGCATAATTAAGTGATGTTAGAATAAAAGAATAAGGTTAGCATGAAAAGTAACTTTACTATAGCATAAAAAAGAGTAATATTAGCATTAAAAATTAACATTGACAGGAAAAGTAAGTATCATTTAAAAAAGTAACATTAGCATTAAAAAGTTACGTTAGCATAAAAGAACAAAGTTAGCATGAAAAGTAACTTTACTATAGCATAAAAAGAGTAATATTAGATTAAAAATTTCACATCAACAGAATAAGTAAGTCTACTATTTATAAATTAACATTAGCATACAAAAGGCACGTTAGCATAAAAGAATAAGGCTGGCATGAAATGTAACTTTACTATAGCATTAAAAAAGTAATGTTAGCATTAAAAATTTATACTAATAGAAAAAGTAAGTCTAGCGTTTAAAAAAGTAACAGAAAAAAAAGAAACATTACTGTAGTATTAAAAAAGGTTAGCTTTAAAAAGTAACATTAGCAGAAAGTAATAACGTTAGCAGAAAATGTAACTTTACTATAGCATAAAAAAATATTGAAAAATTATTGTTCGCATTAACAATTTCCTGACAAAAAAATAACGTGTAGCATTTCAAAAAATAACGTTATCATAAATACGTACGTTAGCATGCATTAAATTCCTACTGTTTTACTGCTGCAAATAGACTAGCTCAGTTTTTACTTCTCAAGGTTTTTAAGGGACCTTTCAGCTTCAGGGTGGAAATATAGAAACTAAATTAATTCAACCTGTGAGTCCCTTCTCAAGCATATATATATATATATATATATATATATATATATATAAATATTCTGGATTTTTTCTGACTCTCAGTTCCCAGTTTTGTTTTGGTTGGTTGGATATTGAAGACCTGTCGCTGTGCTGCTGCTTGAATCCCAACACTGACACCGCCGCTCGGCTCTTTCTGCTCGATGTCTCTCAGCTCGCCGACCTGCTGCCAAACCAAACTTGTCGTGTTGTGAAGCTGCAGTGGTGGGAATTATTTTAATGGCTCGTAGAGAAGCCAAGTCCCTCTGGCCTCATTCTTCAGGCTGGAGCTGTTGATCTTCCCTAATTGAATTCTGGATGGAATTTATGATGACGGACGGCAATTTGTTGACACTTTTGCTCTATTGAGTGGAAAGTTGTGAGTTTCTTTCCTGCTGTACGTGCAGAAGTCAAATAAAAAGCTGCTACAGAGGCTTTGAAATGAGTTCTTAGCTGATGGGGACAATTTCCTGGTGGGCAGCTGATGGTGATTAGACGTTAGTTGACTGCAGGAGTGATGACAACCTGCAGAAGTACAGCAGAGGAAGAAACTGTGGTGGGCTGGAGGCAGTTTTGCTCTGTGCTGAGCAGCCTTTTTTAAAAATGCACTTTGTTTTACCAGAATTTGCCAAATAGGTCGAGTCATGTTACACCACAGGGGCACTGAGAGTTGCCCTGCTGCCTCTCTGCCACAACCTTTAGACAAAAAGCTCCTTCTAACTGCAGAACCTGAGAATATTGATATTTCTAATAGTAAGTAACCACAGCCAACTTTACTCATATCACAATGAAACTTTACAAGCTAAATGTAAACATAAATAGAAGCTTTTTTAAAATGCATTTATGATGTTTTTAATTTTTAATATGCAAATGAGGTATATCCTCATTAAATATGCACTTATTTGCATATACCACAAATCCAGTGTCCAGCACATTAATAAGAGTCAGATAGATTTTTTTTGGTTTTATTGTGATAATATACCAAATGGCCAGACATTTACAGATTGGTCATGGATTTATTCAAATTATACCACTCGTATGTGTTACAGATCCTTTTTTCCCCACATATTTACAGATAAAACACCACATAAAATGAGAATGATAAAAGATATTTAAAAAACAACTCAACTTTACATAAGATGAAAGACAAAGATGAAACTTACACAATCTGCAGTTACAGATTTGGTATAAAACCGACAAATAATTATGTTTATATATATTATTCAAGAAAAATTAGTTTTAGACTCTATTCATTCTGCAGCTTCACAAAAACAACACAAAATGAACACTTAAATAGATTTACTCTTGTGCAAAACAACAGGTTGTTATGTTTGCAAACTGTTATAATCCACTCTTGTCCAATATACATGTCAGTGTTTGTTACTGACTGTTAATAATATGTGAATTATTTGCAGTTTTGAATGTCATATTCATTCATTTTTAAGATAAAACTTTGGCACAGTGTGTCGAAATAACCATATTTTAGTTTTAGTGTTAACCCATCAGTAACATAAAAATAACACTGACACTGGGCTAATTTAAAAGGATATTATAGTGGGATGTGCTTATTAAATGTATTAAATACACAGATGACTGATGCAAGAATGATGCACTGACTTTAGTAACTGCTGAGTGATGTGTTACAGTCTGTGTTGGAAACATGCTTCAGTCCAGCTTTCAGTGGAAACTTTCATGTTTCTGAACCAACATGACTCAGACTTCCAGAAAGTTTAATGTTCAGAGCCACAGAGGAGCCGAGAGTCTGTCTCAGATAGAAACTGTAAACCAACACCCATCGGATGAGTGGGTCGATTTATTTACAATTACTCAAATAATTGTTGCAGCTCTAGCTTGAAGCCTGTAAGGTAATTTTTAGGTATGTTTTTCTGCCCTTTGGTGGCAAAAGATCAGTGAATACAGCTTTTAGTAAAGGACTCGAACGATTCCACAACTTGGCTTGAGATTAATGGGAAATAATCTGCCATCCAATCTTCATTAGAGTGTAAGAACTTATTGGAAATGGACATTTTTGCAAGATGTTGAGGCAACTTACAGAGGACCCAAGACAGAACCTTGGGGGACGCCACCAGATGAAGCTGCAGATGAGGACTTTAGAGCCCCCGACTGTGAATTCATGCATTCTTATTACCAATAATAGGACAGACATCAAAGACACGGCAGACTGCGAGGAGGATACTGTCAAATGTTTAATCCATTCAGTACAGGGTGTTTATCTCAGTGCAAGTGCCAAAAAACAACAATATCGAGCCGCGTTTGGTTTATGTACAAATGTGAACTTTGGCATTGAGAAGCAGAGCGGGCGAACCGGAGAACACTGAAGGGTCGAACACAGAAGTGAGACAACAAACAGCTTCAGTCAGAGCCGCAAAACATCCGAAGAAACAGCAGCAAAGAAACAAACAAACAAAAAAAAAACTGGACATCTGAGCAGAGCGAAAGGTCAAGAATCAAACTGAAAGGTAACACAGAGTGACGACCGTCGTTTTTACTTCATTTCAATCAACCACAAAAACAATGAACAAAATTAATGGTATATATATTTATATTTATATATCTAAAGTGCAATATGGTACAAAAATATAGAAGGTCAGCAGCACCTCGATACATTTACAAAATAAATACACCATTCAGACAAAATAAATTACCGCCAAAAAAAATCTGACATAATTGGAATAAAAAAGAAAAAAGCAAGGATTCACAAAGATTAAAATCTGTTGCCTCACAGAGCATCAAATACGTTTTTTTTTTTTTATCATATTCTGCTATTTGTTCTGCTATATTTAGAATATTTACAGACAATAAATATTTTCCAATTTCTTTCCAAACAATCACTATTACAGAAGACTGTAACGAGAGTATTTAGGAGTCCAGTCCAGCGGTTTCTGAAAGACAAAGACGGAGACACAGGTTAGCTCAGTACAGAAGCATCAGCATTCACATTAAATACACTGAAATGTACATTATTTAATACAATAAACGTTATTCAAGCTGGAGTAATACAGTAATTCTAGTCACAAGAATCCATTAAGCTAACCAGTTTAGTGGATATTTGCTCAGTAATCTCTAGTTCACTCAAACACAATATGTTACGATGACTTTAAATAGTTTTATAATTTAGATTTTATTACCTGGCTTTAATACTAAAGAAGTGCTGAGCTTAGATTTCAACCCGTTTCATTAGAAATTGATCAGAAGCTGAAGGATAGTTTATTTATTCTGTCTCCTCTGCAGGTCACAGGTAAGGAGCATCAGGTGTAGGTGGGTGTTGGCAGTGGGTTTGTATTTTAACTGCAAGTTTTTGTTTTTATTTCTAGATAAATATAAAGACCTAAAACATGCAGGTCTTAAGTTATGGACAGTGTGTTTTATCCCTGTACCTCGTCTTTTAAAACAAACACATTCTGTTTGAAAAATTAAACTTTACCCTCATGAAAACACCACGAAGATGAAACTTACACATTACTGGAAGTTTATCTGAGAAAAAGGACTTTATTGCCGAGCTGGTTAGTTTCTTTTTAGGCTTTTGTCTTTTCTTTCGGCCACGCCTCTCATGAAACAGAGATTTAGATCTCAAGAGACCTTCTTGGTTGATCAAAGGTCAGTGAAAGTCAGCGACGGCCAGAAATACTGACTCAAACTGGAATCAGATTCTGCTGTGAGTGATTCTGCAGGAACGGTTAGATTCAAAGGAATTAATTTAGACCTGTTTACCTGGGGTCATGTTAGAGACTCCTGGCTACAGCCCTGATATTCCTGTTCTCTTAAAACTCAGACTCTGAGCCGAGGACCCACCTTTGTCAGAGACTGACAGCGTTTTAAAGCAGCGCCCTCTGCAGGCCGAGCAGAGACCTCCACTCCAGGTGGAGTCCACTCCCGGGTTCGTCCTCCAGCCTCCACCCCAAAGAACGCGCCCTCCTCTTCCTCTTCTCTCCCTCCCGCCTCTTCCCGGACCTCCCTTTCTTCTTCTTCTTGCCGGGTGCTTTCAGCACGCCGTCTTTGTACGTCTGAGACTTGTTGGTCTCCTGCGGCAGGTTGGTGCCCTCCTCCTCCTCCAGCCTGAAGCTGATGGGGAGGTTCTTGGTCCCTCCGGGGGGTTTGGAGTGCAGGGTGCTGCCGGTGGTGCTCAGGTTGATGCCCAGGCTGACACCCGGGAGCCCGACGCCTGCGCCGCTGCTGCTCCCGCCTCCGCCGGTGGTCCGGACCGGGAGTTCGCGGATCTCCGCCGTGTGGACTTCATCCAAAAGCTCCTGCAGCCACATGCGGCGCTTAAAGTCCTGCAGCGCCCGACCTTTGTCGTGCATCAGCTGAGCGTGAGTCACGGACCGTTTTCTGCAAAAAATCACACAGAATATTTCTTTCAATTATAAATGTCTTTCATGTTCACATATTTCGAGTATCTGTACCTCCTAGAGACGGGAGGGAATTAAATAAAAATGCATTTAAATGGCAGCACTTCTCCTGCTGAGAGAGACAGTAGTGCATTATTATAAATGAGATAAAAGTGCGTAAATATGGCACGTCCTGCAGACTTTGACCGTCAGTGTACATAAAAGTGAAAATTTGCATTTGGAAGATCTCTTGTTTGACCTGCAGAGGGCAGCGAAAGCAGAAGAATGAAAGCAGCAGTTTTCCAACAATTCCCTGTTGCATCCATGCAGTGAAAGACATGATTCATCGAACCGCAGGAGCTGGATCTGTTTCCAGGGTTGTTAAAACTGATACCAAAGATCTCCACCCTGCATGAGGAGGTCCAGATGAGTTTTCTCTTTTCACAGAAAAATGCCAGCTTTCCTTCTGATTGTTCATTAATACGATCATGGCACTTGTGAGCTAAGCAAATCCTCTGGCCCTTCACTTTTCATTAATATGGAAGTTAACTGACAGATTCATGGCACTCAGACGCCGAGGGATAAAAAACAACTGGAGCCACAAACTCTCCGAAAGAAAGGGGAAAAAAAGAAAGACTTGGGGCCGAACTCAAGAGAGCAAATACTCAAATCCTGTCAGGCAATCTCACCTCTACTGCGCTGAATTCTGCAAAATCTCAAGAGAGTTTGGATCATTTATTTGGATCACTTACAGTTTGATGTGTGTACGTGTGTCTGAGGTTGTTTGTAATTGTACAAGAGTTTAATTTATACTGAATTTTATACATTCTGAAAGAAAACTCTTTGGCCTGAGCGAGATTTGAACTTGTGACTCCTGGTTTAAAAGAGAAAGAAGCTACAAGAGCCACAACTTCTTTTAGTTTACAAAGACAAACTCATTCAACTATCAAATATTAATGTGCCAAAAATAAATATATAATCCTCAGAAAAATCTGCACCTAAAACAAATAAACTTGTTCATTTGGCAGCGGCTCACTTCCTCATTCTTATTCATAATGTTTCTTTCATGCGACCTACAGCCAGCAGTTCTGCATGTACTTACAGTATCACAGAGCACACGCTGAAACAACACCGAGCTTTGATGAAAAGATGACACAGGCCCCAGCGAGATTTGAACTCGCGACCCCTGGTTTACAAGACCAGTGCTCTAACCCCTGAGCTATGGAGCCCTGTGCTCAGTGGGCCCTGAAACGTCCACATGGTGACGCTGTCTGTCCACACGGTGGAGCTATCGGCACAGAAAGCAGACACTCAGCCCTTGGCTGAACTTCACACCAAACCTCATAGAAATTTGTGGTGTTTCTGAGACGTCTTGATTGCCCTTTGTGTTAAATTAATTTGGCAGATGCTTTTGTCTAACTGAAAAACAGACACCGACCTGCTCGTTGGCAGCTGAAATACAAATACAAACTACAGAGTGAAACAACACTGGACTTTAAGGCATGACAAAAGAAGAAGAGATGACTCGACAGAAGAAGAGGAGCTCCGGCTCTCCTGTTAGAAGGATTCGGGCTTTGCTTTGCCGCGGCGTCACGTTACTCAGAGTCTTAACTCTTATCCAAACAGAGAGGCAGAGGGGCACGGCCCGAAGCCTGGGAACCGCCGAGCACCAACGCCGGCCAAACACTTCAGGTGTCTGAGCACACAAACACGCCGGCTTCAGTGGGAGATACCGACGGCTGATTAGAGCTCAGCGCCGCCCTTCAGCTGTCAGTTTCCCATGATGCCCTCCTCCTCCTCCTCCTCCCTTTGGAGAGGTCAGCTTTATCTGGAGGGCGTGCACCTCCACAGAACTCCTTAGAAATTATTTACAGTTTGATTTGGATTCTGTTATGGAGGCAGCTAGTAGTAAAGGAAGTAAAAAGAATAATTTCTCTTCCTTCTGCAAGGTGGGAGTGTATTTTTCAGCTGAATAATAATAATAACAAAAATATCCTGAACAAAAACTCACCTCCCAAACGCAGAGGAAGCCCCCGAGAGCAGCTTTTGTTTATATGCATACAGATATTTCCTGTAACTCTCAGGCCTGAAGAGAAAAGAAACACACTCCCGGGGAGCGCACGTCTTTGAAAAGTGATCCAGCTCTGTTTTACCTTTTTTAATAAAGCTCACATCAAACAGTTTCCAGAAGTGAGGAGGAGGAAAATGGCCCTGACACATCCTGAGGTGGCAGCGCTCCAACGCTCCCCGTCCTACCTGATGTTAATTGTTTGTCTCTGTGGGAGAGGGATGAAAGAAGGAGTGTGTTTCCTAAAAACCAGCAGCGTGTCATTTCCCGCCACCGCTTTGGCTCGCGCTCAAATGTTTGTCGGTTCCCGAACTCGAGGCCTCGGACATCGAATCCTGACAGAGTGACCTGGCCTGATGCACGGCACTGGTATTCATCATATTAAAAGATCATTTATGTGATTTTAAACCCTTACACACATTTGTTGGTGTTGAAATGACTCGTAGGTACAGAAAGGTTTGAATCCGTGCAGTAGATGCTTCAGCCGGCTGCGGCGCTTTCCTTCGCCAACAACAAACTCCTCTCCCTCGTTTCCAGCAGCGTCCTCCTGCAACAACTCGCCTCTCACGAGATTTTCAGTTCACGGCCGATCTTACCAGTCACTTCAACACCGACCGACGTATGTGAAATCCAAGTTAAAAAAACACCTGAACTCTGATCCGTCATGATTCTGCAGCAGCGCCACCTACTGGTCAAACACGATCACATTTATAAGCACCACCAGGAGTTGATGAGTGTGATTTAAGATTGTTTGTAACTGAGATTGAATTTTTTTAACATCCTGGGAGTCATTCCTTAAAACAGCTGAAGGCCCCGGCGAGATTTGAACTCACGACCCCTGGTTTACAAGACCAGTGCTCTAACCCCTGAGCTACGGAGCCAGACGCTACGGTGAAACCCCCGTCAATCATTTTTGACGGAAGCCGCGTCAAGCTGCACAGAGCAGATCAAACCAGGCAGGAAGTCAGACACAGAATAAAGAACCCGGTTAATTTTCAGAATAAAACACCCTGTGCAGACGGACAAAAACAGAAAACATTTAAATATGTAGTCTACTTAATTATAGTGGAAGCAGAAAAAGCGAGCGCTAATTGCCAAATAAACAAATCTAAACAAGTCATCAAAATCAGGCCTAACGCCCAAACACCGGCACGAAACTGGGAGAAAAGAACAAAAAGGACAAATTAACAAAAGGCCAAGACGTGGAAGTTGACGCCCGGCAGAGGACGGAACAAAACCGTGGCGCAGCAGTAATGCGACGCAGCCGCACTCTGTGGACTTTCCAGGTTCAAGCTTCTGAAAAAATATTCAAAATAAACATTTGAGGAGAAAAACATCTGATCCCAAATCGCTCTCACCTATTCTTTGATCAGAGCTCCTGATTTAAAAGTTCAGCTCAGAGAGCTGATTAGATCCACGTTTTGTTCAGAAACAGAACCAAAATTCAGGCGGCACAAAAATTAAGGCTGCAACTAAAATTTCATTATCGATTAATCTGCCAGTTATATGCTTGGAATGACATTAAAAATATAAAATTTACTATCTTAAAACACAAATATCTTCAAATGTCTTGTTGTGTTCCAACCAACCAAAACCCCAAATATTCAGTTCACTCAGATGAAAAGCAGCAAATCCTCACATCAGATGTGTTTAAGAGTTTGAAGAAGAGTTTAAACTATTAAAATATCAAAACAGCAGTCAGTGTATTTTCTTTAGATTTACTAATTATGTAATGGATTAATCGTTGCAGCTCTGTTCGTATTAGAAACATGTGTTCACTGGATTTTTAACCCAAAAACTTTGGGAGCCAAAATCGTTCGGGACCACCCTCTCTAACGTCTCCTCTGTGCCAAATTCAAACTAAATCTAATTTCCGAAAGCCTACAAGCCTTTTTCTGATGGAAGGCCACAGCGGCGGGTGAAGGAGGGTCAGAGGTCGGTGAGCTTCCACCGCCGTGTGATTTCTACCTCACGGTTTTCATCGCGCCCGTGTTTTCTTTTCCACTCCGGCGGCGTTAACCCCGTCCTGAAATCCTATTAAGTGCATATCATACAACGGGTGCAGCTCCATTTCCCCTGACACAAGCATAACAGCCCCCCCCCCCCAACGCTGAGAGAAACGTCTCCTGTCCCGAATGTGGAAAGCGTTAACGTAAACCTGGACGACACGCGGGCTGAATCACTTTAAAGACTTGACTCTCTTCCTTCAGCAGCCGGGCTCAAAACTGCAACTGCCGCCACCAAAATGCATTTCAGATGTGATCTCTCTCCCCCGAGATTTCAGTCAGCGAGGCCAGACGCTTACAGAAAATCCTGCTTACAGATTGTTTCAAGAGTTACAGAAATCCAGAAAACCTGCCTGCCTTCAGAGCATCTTCCCACTGTTTCATTAAAACCTGATTACGTCCAAAAACCGTCTCAGCGATATGATCTTTCCAAGGCTCTCAGAGTGTGTTTAACATTCTGGCCTAACAACTTGAAAGAACGTTTATTCTGCTTGGCATCGAACGCCTCAGCAGGAGCAGCAGCTTTGGTTTGGTCCTCAGCCGAGCCGAACATCAGCATTATTCATTTCCCTCCTTCGCAGGGACGGACACCAACATGCAGATGTGTTCTGCCGGGACAGAGATCTGAACGCTCAGGAGGAACAACCCCTCTGGGGCGGCCAGGGTTTCAGCCGGAGCTGCTGGGAGTTTATCTCACTGGGACGGTTTCTGCTTTAGGTAAACACACAGGTGGGCGACGGCTAACTAAACAGCTGCCGGCACATTTCACAAATGAACACTTTTTCCATCTTTGCTCGCCCACCGTGTAGGAGGAGGAGGGTGGGAGCTGGAAAATAAATGAAAATAAATGCGCAAATATCGGAGAAAAAAACACTATCTGGGAGTTTCTTAGAGCTTTTTCAGCTCCCCTGAGCTTGATTGAGGAACACAGGCTGATGGTTTTAAGTGGAAAGAGAGGGAAAAGTGTGCAAAAAAATTAAATGCAAACTCACATTCTGCTGCTCAGGGCATCAATCGGCCGTCCAAAGTGCGGCACCGGGGAGCAGAGGAGGAAGAGAGCGAAGCACCACTGCTGCAGGACTCTCCTGGAGCAGAACATCTTCTTTCTGTAAAGAAACAAACAAACAGCTGAAAACTCGCCCTTTTATACCTGAACCGTTTCATCCTGCAGCATCTGTCTCTAAGATTAACCCGTCTTCACTTCACAATCTGCAGACGAGACCAGGCGGCTGCAGAAACCGGTCCTGCATGTTTCAGAACCACAACAAAGCTGAAATTAAACAAACCAAAACAAAAGACGAGTTAATGGGAGAGGAGAGGAGGATGGGGGGGGGGGGGGGGGAGCG
>NC_060172.1:2191062-2207160 GCF_021292245.1 Micropterus dolomieu | reverse complement strand
GGGGGGGGGGGGGGGGGGACTTACTTTCCCACAGCAGTGTCTTTCCAGCACGGAAAAAAAGATAAACAGAAAGAAATTCACTTATGTCCTTTTTCAAACTTTCCACCACAAGTAAAGATCGTCTCAGGAGACACAATCCAGGTGAAGACACCTTACAGAGCGAAAGAAAAATAAACCACGAGCCAAAAGACATCCAAGTGCTCGTCTTTTAGTTTTTTAATTTATGTTCCTCAGTTTAAAAACTCCATTAAGTGGAGAAGAAGAAGTCCAGCTGCAGCTCCAGCAGTCCTCCAGGTGTCCTGCGGTTAAAAGGTGAGCGTTAGAGTGACGGCAGGGCAGCCAGCGGCGGGACGAGCTGAGGCTGCGCTGCTGCTGCTGCTGCTGCTGCTGCTGCGACTGCTGCAGGTCGATCTGATGGGAACGTTTGCTGCATGCTGCCTGAGAAGGTCAGAGGCGAAGGGAAGGGGAGGACGTCTTAACAAAGAGGAGGGCCCTTAATGATGTCTCTGCCCACCTAATGTGGAGGACTCACATAGTAAAAAGAAACGGCAGGAAGGTGGCACTCGAGCAGCACACAGGGAGTCGACCTGAAACCACAGTCGGGGCTATGGAGGTCAATTAATGCCAGAAATAGTTCACTGGTTTGTCTATTTCAATCACGAGTCTGGTGTTTAATATTTCAGGATCAAGGCTGAGAAAATAAATTCATGCTTAGAGAATGAGACGACTTCGCGTAGTTATGATTAGTCAGCCACAAAAACAAAGAAAATGACAACAAGCAAACAAATCTATAAAAAAGGAGGAAAACAAAAGAAATTTAAAACAAAAGCAAAGGTGACATAAAGACAAAAAAAGAGAATGTGACAAAACAAACACTACAAGTAATTCAGACAACACAGCTTAAAGACTATGGGGGGTGATTAGTGCCAAAAATACGGCCCGTCCTCTTGGTGGGCCTTATGTTAATGTTGACAGTAAAAACAACTGTTAATATTTTTCTTTAAAGTTTTTTTGTGATTGTAATATAAAGAACTTTGTGCATGTAAGTGATACATAAATAAAGTTTACTGTTATTACTCTGAAGAAGATGATAATGATAAAGACAACACAAAAACAAACTAAAATACTAAAATACCTTTTTCTGATCCCTATAAACATTTTACAACAAATCCCTTTATTATGTAACAAATTAATCAATGTTAAATGTCTAAAAACAAGCAGACCGTACAAAGAGCACACACACGAAAATTAGCAGAACTTTTTTTTGGATCAAAGATCTGACTTTTGGTAAGACATACTGGACACAAAAAATATAAAAAAATAAATATATATAAAAAAAAAACTAAAAAAAAACCTTAAAAAAAACAAAATCTCAGTGACACAAATTTTATTTTACAGGCAGACATTTGTGTTAGTTTATTATTAGAAGTTTATGAAAAGTGAATGGCACAAGTCTCTTCTGGTGACTTTATGGCCGTGTTAAGACTCGGAGGTATTTCCTGTTTGAAGCTCTTGCTGTGTGATGCACAGTGACAGCTGGTTCGACTCCGGGCCATCGCTGCCCTTTACATGCCCACTGAAGACCTGAGAGTCAGGTGTTCTGTCTCAGGTATAACGCTCAGCCTCCTGACACCAAGCTGGTCATGAGGTCACAGACATTTGGTTACGTCTCAAGGCAGCGGGTGAACTCTGAAACTACCTTTGTCATTTTTCATGTGAACAACCATGTACAACTTTCTTTACTTGAATAATGTGCAAAGTCTTGGTTTATTCTGTCCCAATACTGCAAATTTTAATTTAACAATAAATGGATTTAAATCCTCTCAACATAATCCACACTATTTTTATTTATTCATACCTATTCTGTCACATACTGTAGGAATACTGCATGTGCAGTTTGTCCACACTTCTACTCATATTTTTATATTTTCTACTTGCCAACTTTTTATTATTTCTATGTCTTTAATACTTTGTTTTGCATGGATCAATAAAGTATTTATGATTTTGATATTTCTGAACACCCTGATAGGGACTTTATGAGGGACATTTGAGTTTTTAAAGGAATTTAAATATATTTCTAACATATTTATTATGTTGCCTACATGTCATCAGGTTGAAACGCCACCTACAAATTGAGGCATTCACCAACTTTCTCAGTTGCCTATAACAGCCTGTACAGGCCAACTGTTTTCTGTGTGAAGGTCAGATTTCCTGCGAAAAGCAACTGTCTTACATAAACTATGACGTTTCTGTACGCAATATTACAGCAAATCATGTGAACCACAGTGTCATTTTGTGTTTTAGTTGGTTTAAACTAGATAATGTGAGCTTGCCTGCAGTGATGTGTGTGATAACTTTCATCGACCACTTGATCAATAGAACAAAATATAAACTTAGTGATGAATAACGTAAGTAGTGTAGGCGCTGTAGCACAGATACAACCTGGAGGAGGAACTGGTCTAAACGACTGTATTAGTATAACATTAAGTTAAATGTATGTTGTTAATTTAATAGTAAACTGTAAGTTTGATATTAATATATTCATTATGCTACTATATTCAATATAATTTCAAATAATAGAATATAACTTACCACTAGTTTAATATTAATTAAAAAATTTTATTCATTGACTTTGTGCAAGAAAAATGCTCCAGGCTACATGAGAGTCTCCGACCTTGATTTTGATCAGGCTACTAACTCGTCAATAATCAGAACCGTTTATGCAGAACAACAGAGTTCAACATTTATAAAGTTTGTTGCAGCACATCAAACTTTTTTTAATGCCGCTCCATCCAGGCTGTGATTGATCTGTTCACAAAAACTGACACTGACGAGAGCATCGGCTTTATGAAAAGTTGAATTTGTTTCAATAAAAAGCACCGATTTAGCTAAATAGCCAGCTAACGTTAGAATTCTCCCTGTTGTCTTCAGTCTTACAGATTCAGCTGCTGGCGGCGCATCTCGCTCTGGTTTTTCAGGAACGGGGCTGTTCAAAGTGGCCACAGAGCGACCGGTCCACCGGGTTAATCCCGTTACTCCTGATCGCCACTCCTATGTTTTGGACGATTAGCATTGCGAGTCTGGCGGGGTGGGAGATTACGGTCAGTTGTATTCTTAAATCATTTTCCGGTTCTATTATTTGGAGCGTTTAAGAGTGAAATAGGCGCTCGGTACAGTTGCTACTCACTGCCTGTGTAGTATTTTTGGCTATGCATTATAAAGAAATACGTTCACCTGCACTTTTAGCAAACAAACTTTTGAACAAACAGGATTTTCACATTGAAAAAAATATCTTCAAAATTTAATACCTTGTTAAATGGCGATTAAGACTTTTTAATGGCCTTAATTTTCGCAGAATTGATTTATTACCTTTTAAGACCCCGCGGACACCCTGATATAGGAACCTTTATAATTAAAAAAATATCATCTTAGTGTTGCAATGAAATGTATTGCTCTGAGTCTCTAAATAGTTTTCAAATAAATATAGCAACTTCTGATCAACCCATACCCATTTCACGCTTTAATAACTAATTTAAATAAGACCCTCCCACGTCCAGGTTATGCTCCGCCCCTTTCAGAGTACAACATTTGCTGCTCTTGTCTTCCATAAAAAGCTGCCGAGTTCAGTTTGAAAATCAGTAAATACAAAATAAATTTTGCAAACAGCAGCCAAATATTGGAAAACCTTTGATGTCATTTCAGGCGAAACTAAATAAAACATCCGACAATGTTTGGTAACTTTCCGACAATCACGTCCAATTTACTTTTAAATGTTGTCGACGTAGTTAATTTAAAGCACACTGCCATCTTCACTATGATAAGCTCAGAGTGAGCATTAGGTCAGTCCGTGGGTTCAAGTCCAGCACAGACCCGTCTCTGAACCAATCAATGGCTGCCCACTGCTCCTAATTAGGATGGATTAAATGCAGAGAACAGACAAATATCCCCTCAGGGACCAATAAAGTATAAGATAAGAAATGTCTACCATGTGCACATCAGATGAGGTGAAGCGTTCATGATACACATTAGCGCTGATGTCAGTTTGCTCTCTCCTTGCTGTAATTAACTGTTATCCTCTTTAACCTCATTCTCATGTTCTTTAACACTTTTATTTCCATCCGACGCTCGACCGCAGATCTTAACATTTGATTACAGGAATCTAATCTAATCTGATCTGATCGTGTTAAGTCCGGCTCTGGGTGGAAACATTCCTTGTGTTTGTGGATCAAACAGCTTCAGACCACCAAAGCTGTCGCTGCTCTGTGGCTCAGTTCGCTCTTATGTAACCTCTCGTACTGGGCTGCATTTATTAGCCTGATGAAATAAAAGAGCACAAAATACAGCTGAAGCCTTGGCAATTAAACAGGAAGCAGGATTTTCTCCCCAGTCTGTCCATCACTGTGGTACAGATCTACATCATGATACGTAAACCCGGTCATCTCAGTCACCCAGCACCCAATACTACTTAAACAATAATAAATAAAAGTCTTCATTATGTTGGTTCTGGTCTGCAAAGTGAAGCCAGTGCAGAAGTAACTTAAACCTGCGTCCTCACCAGCAGCCAGCAGGGGGCGACTTAAACCTGCGTCCTCTCTATCTGCCAGCAGGGGGCGCCTTAAACCTGCTTCCTCTCTAGCAGCCAGCAGGGGGCGACTCCAGCGGCTGCAGAAAGAAGTGTGATTGTATAGAAGTCTATGAGAAAATGTTTCTACTTGTCAGCTGATTTATTCCCTCAGTAAACACTTTCCTGATGAGTTTATGGTCTCAGTCGCTAGTTTCAAGTCTTCTTCAACACAGCATGATGTTCATTTAGTAAATTATGGTCCCATTTAGAGGAACAGAGACCAGGAAGCAGGGGAGGCTTTAGGGCGGGGCTGCCCACTATGTGTAAGATTTGAAAATTCGTGACTTTGGTGACTCCTACTAAAAGCAAATAGCGAAATAATGCGATACGTTGGCATTCGATCACAGGACATTTGCTGGATTTATTTCACTTTGCAAACTGCACTCGCCAAATTTTTGTTGAGACTTTCTCTCGTCACTGTCTCTATTTCATAAGTTTTGGTTGTAAATTAGAGCTGCAATGATTAGTCAATTAATAGTTGTCAAGTATTAAATTAATCATCAACAATTATGATAACCAGTGTCCAAATTCTCTGATTCCAGCTTCCTTTGCTCCTCTGTGACAGTAAACTGAATTTATTTGGGTTATGGACAGAACAAGACATTTGAGGACGTCACCTTGGGCTTTGGGAGACACTGATTGATATTTTTCACTATTTTCCATACCTAAAGACTAATTGATTAATCAAGAAAATAAGCGACAGATTAATCGATAAGGAAAATATTAATAATCGTTGGTAGCAGCCCTATTGCAGCATGCACGCTAAGGGAATCTGTGTGAATGTTTTGTTTCTCCATATAAGACAATGGACTCACTACAAATACAAGATGAAGAAGAACTGACTCTCATCAGAAAAGTCCCATTCTGTTAGTAAAAAAACTTTATCAGAGTTAATTAGAAAAGTAATCATGTGAAAAATGCGCGCATGGCGGCTTCAGGAGTTTCCTGAGTTAACCTCCACGCCTTCGCTGCGTTCTAGAGAGCAAACAGCAGTAAGTCAGACAAACACTGCGGGCAGCAGCGCCATTCCCCTCCACCGCTCTGACTGACACGTGTTGAAATATCAGCAATATGTTCCAGCTGTCGCCTCCGACAATTAAAAACAGAACTCCGAGAGAGAAAACCGGCCCAACACTCACACACAGAGGGTCTTACCTCTGACATCTGTGTGGAAATCAGTTGTGGGGGGAAAAATGTTTGCACGAGCAAACGGCATCAACATTTCACTTCTGGAGAATTATGGGTACTTGTACACAATTTTTATATGCCAGTACTATGTTCATGCTGAGGTCAAAGCATGTTTAGAAACAACAGCCTTGATGGATATTACTTACATTTCAGCCGGTCAACTTCTTTGTGATGCAGACTTTAACACGCAGATGTGTTTTTAGTGGGTTCAACAAAAGCTGATTAAACTGGGCTGAAAGTATAAAGCAGTGATGCCAGTACTGGGGTGGGGTAAATAAAACACTATGGCTGCCGCAGTATGCACTACATACTGCGTTTAATAAGAGTACACAGTACAAAACTGTTATATGGATTTATTTTGCGGTATGCTAGCAGAAGTAAACAACAGGAGGAGATAGAAGTAGAAGTTTCTAAATTAATCTTGTGTGAGGAGCTGCGTTCGTCCTACTACCTGCTTATTAAGCCTCTTAAGCAAATTGTTTAAATTGAAAAGACAGCAACGTTAACCTGTCAGCGAGCAACACAACATACACAGTCTAAATGTGATAGAGTTGTATTTCTTGTTATCAGGGACAGAGCGCAGTACGTGAGGTAGGCTGGTCTTTTGTTTGCATACTGAATCCTCCATTTAGGCCACATCGGTACATACTGCAGTATTTGTCGGAGGTTTCCAATACAGCCTGTGTGTACCACGAAAAAACATAGTTAGCACCTGAAGAGAAAGGCTGGAATAGATCACAGAACATAATGAATAAATGGGGGAAATTTCCAGCTTCTGTCGCTGAAAGTGCCAAAATGTACAGCGTCATCCGTTTTGAGCCTGATCGTTGACTAATGAGGTTAATTACTGTTCCAGTCCCTCCAGGATGATCACAGCAATTAACACAAATTCAACAAATCCCTGTGAATTAAGTGCAACTTGCAATTTCGACCAATCAGTTTTCACTGCAAAAAAAATAATAATAATAAAAGGACCAAAAACTTTGCAACTTTTTTTTTTTTTTTTTTTACTTCCGTAAAATGAGACATTTTAGGCCGCAACAATCACAAAAAAAGACCCACGAAATCCTGGAGCTGTTGATTGTTCCAATAAAGAGGATTTAGTTCTAAAATTAGCTAAACAGGCAGACCGTCACTGTTTCAGAAGGGGCAGGGCGGCGAGAAGTGAGAGTAAGGTTAGCAATGATAATCAGTGAAACCTCCCCTCTGCCTTAAGCTGAGTGTGGACACACATAAAGCATAAAGGGCAGCATGAGAGTCCGAGGGTTAGCCCAGCGTGCGCTAACAAAATGTTTAGCTAACGTTGCAGGCGGCCTCCGGGGGTTTCAGACGGGCAGCGCTCCTCGAAAGAGGTCTTTCAAATGCCCGGAAGAGAAAAGATGACTTTTCTTCTGGGGGGAAATCCTATGAATGGATGTAGATATTTATCAGGGCTTCCCTACAGTTTGTTCTCTGACTCAACACTAAGTCGACTGGCTGAGTTTAGTCAGGCTGTTTTCAATTTACTCAATTATCTCAAACATTCAGCCTTGGCGACTGCAGTCTATTGATGCATCCTTGATTTTTTTTTTTTTTTACCCAGAAATAGCAGCTCCACTGTAAAGTTCAGTGCATGAACATAAAAAGCACACAATGAACACATTATTTGTTAAATACGCAGGCTGCCAACACGAGCTCTGGATGTGGTGATGCAACAAACCTTCCTGCTGCTCTTTTCATTCATTACGGATCATAAACAGAACCCATTGTTCCTTTCCAAGTCATCGTTTGGTGCATTAAAGTCACCATTTTGATGGTGAATGGTGAATTGATTGGTGCCAGGGAGAATCATGGGAGCAGTTTTCCCCCCAGTTTGTCTGCAAATTAGTCAAGTTCCTTCCAGTTTACGAGCTCCTCCAGTTGGACTCGATTCGGGAACACAAAGTCCAGGCAGAGTTTTAATCCACCAGAACAAAAGGAAGAGTGTCTGGGATCAGCGGTGAGGAAGGCTACCTGTCCTCCACCCCCCCCCCCCCCCCCCCCCCCCCCCCCTCCACCTCCTCCGATGCCCAGCTTGTGCAGCGCACTGTGAAAGCTACTTTACCTGCAGGTAAACAGGTACAAGGGGGAAAAAAAGGATTTTCCTGGCTGCCGGCAGCATGTGGGGTCCGAGCCAGGAAAGCTGTTTCAGATTCTTAGAAAATTGCTGCGTCTTGGCAGAGCTCGACATACACAAAACAAAGGTACGTACTGTTACCCCCCCACCACCACACCGCCGTGCTGCACACCCCGTCAGGTCAGCCTCCCCAGATCCCTTTAAAAACAAACAAACCTTTTAAAAAGATCAAAATCCTTACATCATCATAGATCAGTCTATTAGTTGATGAATCTGCAGCTATTTTTGACCATTTATTAATTGCTTGTCTTGTTCCGGCTTCACCAACGTGAGGTTTTGCTGTTTTTGGACTGTCTTAGGGGGCTTATTTGATGTAACAGGGAGACGTAAGACAGGTCTAGCTTGGACTCATTAGCTGACCCCACAAGTGACCTTCCAGCTCTGGTTATTCATCTCACAAAACTGTCCTTGTTAGGGAGACAACCGTAAGACTGATAAGGCAGACGGCTCAGGCGTCAGGTTAGCATATATCTGTGTTCTCTGGGAATCTGGCAAGGTTGAGTCTTACAACTCATGAGTAGGAGGGGATTCCAATCTGACGAAGCAGTGGAGTCTAAACGTCACATAGCTTTGTTGCTCTAGGTTAAGGCCAGGGCCGTAGGTATAGACAGTGCAGTCTGTAGCAAGCAGTATGCTATAAGGTATACAGTAAAATATAAAATAATAAAATAACTGATTCCACAGATTCAACTGAATGAATTTAGTTTTATTTTCTTTGGTATTCGTGTCACATAGCCCACATATGCAGTGACGATTGCTGGGTAATATGTAAATTAATGCCCAATCTTAAACTTCTATTTGATCATGTGACAAGACTCCAGAAACCGGGTGAAAAGTAAAATCTGATCAGTAGACCAGCAGAGCACACGTGCAAGCCAGCAGCCATGCCGTCCACACATAAAAGCTGTTTCAGGAAGAGACAAGAGAGAAAAGAACCGGAGGAGAGGGTCGCAAATGAGAAAAACGACTTCGCTCAATGCAGGCTCGTCGGATGCCTTTCAGATTGGTGAGTAACTTTACGAGTGTTTTTTCAGTGGATTTGGTGCGGCTGTTTTAAAGGCTGTTATCATTTCATCAACTGGTCCAGGCACCACGGCGGAGAGGATATATCAAAATGTTCAATAAATATTCAATAAATGGACTTAATTGTTTTATTAAGATGTTTATTTTGTTGAGGAATAAGGACTGAAAAAAGCTTTTACTGAATTTTACTCGTGCATAATTGTTGACAAAGTGTTTTGAATGTTCTACCTCAGATTTGTGAAGTGACCCACGGTTTGGCCTCAAGTGTCGCCCATAAAGAAAAGTTTAAAACCTCAATTAACCATCAAGTTTTTTCCACTTTCACTCAGAAGCAAAAATCAGCCTTTAAACTTGAAAGAAATAATTTATCATCATAATTATCGATCTCGAAAGATATGAAACTTTTTATCGTGTTAACATTTTTGGCCGTATCGTCCAGCCGTAGCCATGTAACAAATATCCATGTAGAACGCAGCTAAAAAACATTAAACGCAGTCTGACAGTGTAAAGAATACTTCACGAGAAGCAACACCAAAGGTTTGTACTTTGGTTTGATAAGATGTTGTTTGACCCGTTGAAGCTCCTCACGTTTGTGAGCGCTCCACCTTCCTGTGAATAAGGCGAGTGTAACGATTTAAAGTTTAGGGTCTAAATGAAGAGTTTCTGTGAAACAAAGTGACCTCAGACTCCGTTTAATGGCGGTTTGTGCAGCAGCTGTGTGACTCGCAGTAAATCAGGATGGAGGCCGGGCTTCAAAATGATGGAAAAGTGCGAGCAGAGGGGAGGAGAGGCGGCGGCGGCGGCGGCGGCGGGAGGGGGGGCAGGATGATGGATGATGATGATTGAGGGATGATGAAGAGACCATGAGACGTCTCGCTCATTCCCCTCTCAGGGGTGGCCTTCCTCTCTCTCATTTTAACCTCTGGCTTACCTTCGACCCTCCTCCTCCCCGGCTTCACTCGGTGGCGACACATTTTGACGCAAGAATCCAGGAATGTACATTTTTGGGTTTTTCTTGTGATGGACAGAAACTCCTTCTCCCTCCCTCCCTCTTGTTTTACTCACTCGCATTAAACAACACGCCCACCGCAGGAGCACATGCTGCTCCACCGCTGTGCGACCACAAACAGTAACTCTCTGCACTGAAAGCTGCAGCAGACATATTCTCAGAGGTTTTTCTGCTCCCCGGCCTGACCCCGTGACCAGCTGACATAAACATGAAAAGTGCAGCCCACAAAAACACGGAGTCACAAGCTCGGGCATGGGACCCCTGTTTAGGGTCGCTTTATGTGCAGATTGGGCCGTGTGGGATTTCTACAGCGTGACATGTAAACAGGGTTGGGCAGTATTTAGGATACATATATTTAAAAAACATTTGTAGCTGATAAAAGTTGCTTCATACTGGGTATCAAAATACGTGTAATAAGTGTTTTGTATTTTGTAGTTTAAAAATACTAATACTTTGTGAGAAGTCTACATCATAAAAACGCTGCCTCTGATTGGTGCCTTCTCAGTAATTTGCTTAGACTTGTTTAAATCAGAACAGAAAATTGACATGAATTAAAAGGTCAAGGTGTGCAGTTTGGGGGGGTAATAAACATAAGTTTGTCAAGAGCAATTTTTTGAAGGGGGAACAAATAATACAGCCAAACTGTACGTGTGTCAGATTTATGTCTACGGAGGTCTATTGTTAGTGCAGCATGGAGACTGCAGAGTGAATCAACTCCGCCCAGTGACAGGAATCAAGTGAACCCACCAGTTGAGTGGTAACTAACTGGTTTTACAATGTAAACATCTAAAAACTGAAGCAACCTTGCTCTGTTAGGGACTGTGAGCTGAAGGGGAAACTACTAGCAAAGATTCAAAGATTCTCATTAAATGATGACGTTATTTTCTCTGGAGCTGTCAGAGAACACAGATCTGTGGGAGAGATTCTGCAGAAAGTTTTGAACATGAGCAGAAAAAGCTGCTGAAACACAGGAGCTGTTAAAGTCCAGGAGTTTCTAACTGAATTACAATTAAATCATTTCTCATTGAGGTGAAAAGGAGCCACATTTAAAGAGGTCACTTCCCCAAACAAAGACACAAAGAGGACGGAAGACGATGATGTTAAATAAGTTGATCTACAGGAGAAACTGATCTGAATCTGTTTTTACATGAAAGAAAAACAAGGATTTAATGAATAAAACCCCCCAGAAAAATGAAACAGCTGTAACGACTTAATATTAGGCCTAGTGGTGAACTACATGTTAAATTATAATACATATAGTAACTATATCGCCCATACTATGAATTTAACATAATCCTTAATTTTAGAATATTATATAGAAAATATAAGAATATTTTTCAGTGACTGAATGTTGACAGACACGGTTTTCATCAACGTGCCGTCACATCAGAAGGAGCCAGCGAGTTACAAACAACATATCATACAAATCATATCAAACAGCAAAAGCAAAAGTCATCTTCATTCCTGAAGCCGTTCGGATTAAAGCTCCATGTTAGCGCGGCGTGAAGCGCAGGAACGAGGCGCCTGCAGTCTGCGTTTCTGGGCGACTTCTGCAGATGTCCCCTGATGGGTGTACATAATCTGCTGGTGTGTCACTCTTGGGTCCCACTAAGGCAATTACATCCCTGCGCTTAATTAGATCTGATTATGGTTAGCGCCGCGCTGCCAGCAAACTCATTAGACAGTAAGTACATTTACTCAAGTACTGTACTGTACAAATTTGAGGTACTTGTACTTTACTTATACTAAAACAAGTAAAAATACATTTTTCAAAAAGTTTGAAAAAGAGTCCAGTCAGAGATTTACAAGAAATAAGTAAACAAGAATAAAGTTAAAAAGTTATGAGAGGAAAGTTTTGATATTTACAAGGAACTTCTAATATCAAAGTTTTATTATTTTGACAATAAAGTTAAAGATTTATGAGAATAAAGTCAAAAGTTTGCCCTGCCAAAAACGTGAAGGTTATGAGAAAAGTGAGTGGTAAAATTTAAAAAAGTAAACAAGGAGTAAACTACAAAAAACAAGTTAAAGATTCATGAGAATAAAGTTTAAAAGTTATGAGAAAAGAGTTGTGATATCTACAAGAAACAAGTTGTAATATTTTGATAAAAAGTCAAACATTAATGGGAAGAAAGTGAAAAGATTGCCCTGCCAAATAGTGAGAATGAATTTAAAAAGTTTTGAAAAGAGGTTTGTGATATTTTAAAGACTAAAGTCAGAGATTTACAGGAAAGAAGTTAATGATTCATGAGAATAAAGTTAAAAAGTTATGAGAGAAAAGTTGTGATATCTACAAGAAACAAGTTGTAATATTTTGAGAATAAAGTTAAAGATTTATGAGAATAAAGTAAAAAAAAATTGCCTTAAAAGTCCGAATCGTTCGAGAAAAAAGTCGGGATATTTTTAGAAAGGCAAAAAATTTACGGAATTGGAAAAAAACATTTTTGAAAAAGTTAAAGATCAATGATAAAAATAAGAAAAACAAAACGCCTAAAAAGGAAAAAAAGGATGAATATTTTAAGAACAGACCGTCCTCTTCCTCACGGTTCGTATCCGTGCACACACACCAGGATGTAAACAACAAAACAAACAGCCTTTTATTTGTTTACTCTGCTCGTGTGACTCACCTGTTTCAGAGCTCGTCTCCTGAGTATCATGAATCCACTGAAGAGTAAAATACTTTCCTCGCTCCTCTGAGGAGAAGACTCGCTCCTCTGGTGTCCTGGAGATTTGCCGGAGAGTCTCTCTCCTTCTGCTCCGGCTGTGAAGCCTCCTAAAGCTTTATAAATAAAAGCAGAGCCCTCCTGCTGACATCACACGGAGGTCATCACCATCATCACGGTAGCAGCAGCAGAAGAAGAGTCCACGAGGCTGCGTAGTAATTAGATGGATGAACTTACTCACTCTATCTGCTCCCTCCCACATCCCCTTTCCTTCGTCCTTTCCTTCCCTCACAAACACACCACGAACTTCAAACTCTAAACTAACGACACGTGTGGCGGCTCGTCCTCGTTTCAGGTCTCCGGGCCGGTAGATCTCGTGTTTTCCAGCAGCCGTGGTTTCTGCGGTTTCTTTTACTCTCGCTCTTGTGACAGATTGATCCTCCTCGGTGTTTTTCACTCCTCTGCGCGTCACTGAGGCGCAGCGGAGAAAAACCTCCACGTTAAATTCAACCCTTAAAGTGTTATTTCTGCTAAACTAAACTTTACTTGGGCAGATTAATGTCATAATTTAAAAGCCGATTATGAAAACAGAGTTCACACACAGAGCAGTCTGTGTTTTTGTCTCTCGTCTCTGTTTTCGTTTTCTCAATTTAATTCTACTCTATTAAGTAATGACCCCCTGCTGCCAGACCTGTGTTTGACAGACCGGAGGCGGGAGGAGGAGGGAAAAAAAAGAAAAACCTCGCCTAAACATGATAGTAGTGGTTTGGTTCGTCACGCCTGCCTGGCCCTGCTTGCGTAGCATCCAACCTGATCTCCAACACGACAGCAAAGCGCTCTAGTTTCCAGTCTGAGGTTCTCTATGTTTAGCAGAGGGTCGTGGTTTTGGTTGTGAGCGGCGGGTCAAACACTCCTTCATGAGTGAGTCGAAGCCAGACGCTGCCCGTGCAGCAGCATTCACTGCTCAGCAACACCTCGTGTTCCTGGAAGAAGATCTAAAAACACAGCAGAGAGACAACAAGATCATCAAGACAAATTAAAGCACTGCGTTCAGATCTGTAGAAGCTACGGAGGTGTCACTCAGCAGGTTTCCAACCAAACGTACTGCGAGTTATAACACAAATTAATGCAAGTTTCCATCCACTACTGTTCATCGAGATAAACAGCTGGTGGAGTTAAAGGCTAACTTGTGTATTTTCAACCTGGACACTGTGTTTTTGTGTCTGTGTGACTAATTGGGATAACATTTAAATTCAATGCAGTTCTGCAGTCGGCCGCTTGTTTTTGCCACCAACAGGCTCAGATTGTTATTACAAATGTCTGACAAGATTATGGAAAGAATCCCTACAGGGATAAACTTTTTTTTTTTTAGAAGAGTAAAATTGTTTTTGTTTAACCGAAAACAGTCGATATAACTCTCTCATCAAAACCACCAGACTCCATTCACAAAACAGTCATTTTACCTAGCAGAACAAGGCAGTTGCTGGTCAACCGCTGCCTCGCTCGGTTAGTTTGTTTCTTTTATTGTTTGACTTTGGTGTTTTTGTTTGTTTGTGTTATTGTGTGAGTTTTTAAAGCCACACATAAACACAAACTAACTAACTGATCGAGGCAGCGGTAGACCAGCAGCTCCAGTGTTCTACCATGTAAAATTACTGTTTTTGTGAATGGAGTCTGGTGGCTTGTTTGAAACAGATACCGCAAGTCACAAACAATACAACCTGTGCATATAAACACGTCAATACGATGAAAGGGAAAACGAATAATGATATTTATTAATCAACTGTTTAACAGTTGATTTGTTGGTACATACAGAAAGAAATCCAGTCATATTCAGTAATAACAGAAACAAAAACACCAAAGTTTGTTCAGTGACGACTCATCGTCCTCCTCATGCCCTTCAACACACTCATCATCATCATCATCATCTCTCTGGAACAGAAAGCCACTCTGACTCACTTCATCCCCAGTAAACTGTCCAGAGGACGAGATGAGGAGACTCACTTTTCCCAGCGTGGACGCAGATGATGGAGGCAGCGACCCGTCTGCTCTTCATCCACACAACCTGAAACCTTCAAACTGCTGCATCAGCAACTAGATACGGGATGTGGAGTCTCTGATATTTGATGCTCTGTACCGTTAACATTTACTTGGTGCAGTGGTTAGCACTGTTTCCTCACAGCAAGAAGGTCGTGGGTTCAAACCCCGGTTACCCCGGCCTTTCTGTGACCTGCGCTTTTTGCCGATTGTCAGCTGGGATTGGCTCCAGCCCCCTGCGACCCTGTACGCAGGATAAGCGGTTGACGATGGATGGATCAATTTACAGGTGTAATGCATGACAACAGTATTGTATGGGCATTAAAACAAAGTAGACAAAGAGAATATGGTGGTCAAAATGTTGTAAGAAAATAAACACTGTGGAGAATCAAAAAAAAGATAAAAACATGAGAAAAGAAAAAACACCACATTTTATTAGGAAAAAATGAGATTAAAGATAATAAAAAAGACGTTCCTCAGATCGGTGTGTTGATTGATCTTGGGTATGCAAGTGATCAGTGATCAGTGATCAGTTTTCTCGCAGTGATCAAGTAAAATAATCGTTTGTTTTAATTCAAAGTATGAAGATGACACAAGTTTGTAACTGAGACAACCACAACACTGTAGTTATATCACCTATAACTAATAAGGAACTTAAATTTGTGAGTTGAAACAAAGACAATCTATTAAGTTGAGTTAACTTGCATTAAACTAGTTTAATGTTTAACTAATGAAAAGTCTTTTCAGTGTACAAGTCTCTTCCTCCTGTGAGTCTTTTGGTAGAACCCACCTTCACATCCTCACATAAACAATATTGACTGAAATATGACATTGATCATCATTTTAACATGTTAGAATCCGTAAAGGCCCTATTGTCTCTCGATTGGATGTCTAATTCATTTTGAATCACGGCCTTAACTTCAACTACTGCCAAGTAGCAACACTATTGGACTGCCCGGGTGTGTTTTCTTACAAATATGTGAAAGCCGCAGCCTGAGAACAACAAAAGGCTGCACCATAAAGTTCACAGCTCATATCAATAAAAAATATCCAACATCAGTCGAGTAGCATTTATCAATATTGTGCATAATCAAACATCAGGACTAAACAAAAATCTTCAACAAGCACAAAGCCAAAAATGTCAGAGCAAAAAACTAGTTCTCTGTTTAATGATTTGTCAACCTGTTCTCACTTCCAAGTCGTCACATATCGCCACATGATCCGTCGGCGTCGGTCTGCAACGCACTGGGTGATGCCAACCTTTTTTTAACGCAAAAGGTTGGTGTCGGATATTTACCAGAGAAGTCAGAGTAAGCAGGTGGAAGCAGAGCCAGAAACCAAGAGACTGGTGTTCGTTTCCTGTGTGAAACAAAAAGTCAACTTATTTAACTTCCACAGG
>NC_060172.1:2188588-2190962 GCF_021292245.1 Micropterus dolomieu | reverse complement strand
TTTCCCAGCGTGGACGCAGATGATGGAGGCAGCGACCCGTCTGCTCTTCATCCACACAACCTGAAACCTTCAAACTGCTGCATCAGCAACTAGATACGGGATGTGGAGTCTCTGATATTTGATGCTCTGTACCGTTAACATTTACTTGGTGCAGTGGTTAGCACTGTTTCCTCACAGCAAGAAGGTCGTGGGTTCAAACCCCGGTTACCCCGGCCTTTCTGTGACCTGCGCTTTTTGCCGATTGTCAGCTGGGATTGGCTCCAGCCCCCTGCGACCCTGTACGCAGGATAAGCGGTTGACGATGGATGGATCAATTTACAGGTGTAATGCATGACAACAGTATTGTATGGGCATTAAAACAAAGTAGACAAAGAGAATATGGTGGTCAAAATGTTGTAAGAAAATAAACACTGTGGAGAATCAAAAAAAAGATAAAAACATGAGAAAAGAAAAAACACCACATTTTATTAGGAAAAAATGAGATTAAAGATAATAAAAAAGACGTTCCTCAGATCGGTGTGTTGATTGATCTTGGGTATGCAAGTGATCAGTGATCAGTGATCAGTTTTCTCGCAGTGATCAAGTAAAATAATCGTTTGTTTTAATTCAAAGTATGAAGATGACACAAGTTTGTAACTGAGACAACCACAACACTGTAGTTATATCACCTATAACTAATAAGGAACTTAAATTTGTGAGTTGAAACAAAGACAATCTATTAAGTTGAGTTAACTTGCATTAAACTAGTTTAATGTTTAACTAATGAAAAGTCTTTTCAGTGTACAAGTCTCTTCCTCCTGTGAGTCTTTTGGTAGAACCCACCTTCACATCCTCACATAAACAATATTGACTGAAATATGACATTGATCATCATTTTAACATGTTAGAATCCGTAAAGGCCCTATTGTCTCTCGATTGGATGTCTAATTCATTTTGAATCACGGCCTTAACTTCAACTACTGCCAAGTAGCAACACTATTGGACTGCCCGGGTGTGTTTTCTTACAAATATGTGAAAGCCGCAGCCTGAGAACAACAAAAGGCTGCACCATAAAGTTCACAGCTCATATCAATAAAAAATATCCAACATCAGTCGAGTAGCATTTATCAATATTGTGCATAATCAAACATCAGGACTAAACAAAAATCTTCAACAAGCACAAAGCCAAAAATGTCAGAGCAAAAAACTAGTTCTCTGTTTAATGATTTGTCAACCTGTTCTCACTTCCAAGTCGTCACATATCGCCACATGATCCGTCGGCGTCGGTCTGCAACGCACTGGGTGATGCCAACCTTTTTTTAACGCAAAAGGTTGGTGTCGGATATTTACCAGAGAAGTCAGAGTAAGCAGGTGGAAGCAGAGCCAGAAACCAAGAGACTGGTGTTCGTTTCCTGTGTGAAACAAAAAGTCAACTTATTTAACTTCCACAGGCTGTGTAAGTTAAATAACTTAACTTAGGTAAGTTAACTGATAGTATAAAGTAAACCATTAAGTATTACTGGTGCCTAAACTTAACCAAATGGCGACTTTTCTCAATGTTAACCACTAATTTATTATGAAAGTCTAACCAGACGTTGCATAGTTACGTTGCTAACTTGATACATTAGAAAACGACGCTAGGGTACCCAGGGCGTTAAAAAGCAACACCTAGGGGTGTTGACCTTGTGTCCACATGTGACGAACTGGGAGTGAGAATGTGTTGATTTAATATAATTTGAATATACTTTATAATTACAGGGTTTTTCCTGCAGGGAGAAATTTTGGCGCCCCCCAAAGAGGTTTTAGCGAGCGGCAAAGGAAAATTGCCAGCGCCAAAATGATCAGAATACAGGGAAAAAGCGTTTCAAATATTCTCCGAATGTGTTTTAATGTCCATTTATCAAACAAGCAGACTTCCAGCAGTGACCTCTGGTCTCATCCTGGATTAATAAAACAGGTGCTGCGTTTAGTTTGACTGTGCCTGAACGATCCGCCACAAAGCTGAGCTCGCGCTACTGGGAGAGATGACTTCCTGTCGTTTCTCACTAAATAAAAGCCGTTTGTGGTCGAAGTGTGTTGGTATTCACTGGTACTGCCACTTTCACATTTTACTCTTTGGCGGTTCTCTCCTCTGCCGTCTCCAGACCAGGTTTTGTTCTACCTGCTGATCTCCGCAGGGAGATCGGGAGCCTTTCATGCAGCCGTGTGCATCAAGCTCGTCAAAGTCAGTTTTAGCGAACCAACCAAAACAGTCAGGATGAAAAAAGAGGTTGAGGCACTGCAGCAAACTTTAGAAATGTTGAACTCGTTCCGTATGCACGCTTATTATTATTGACGAGTTAGTAGGCTACTTTGCATAAACAAATGAGAGACTGAGCACCAAGTAGAGCATTTG